>NC_138771.1:655959182-656121682 GCF_965119305.1 Pelophylax lessonae
TATGTATGTATGTAGGTGTGTATATATGTGAATTGATACAATTCTCTCTTCAAGTTTGCTAGTCATTATTTAGAATGTTTAGATACAGGAATACATACATATATATACAATTACATGAGAGAGCGAGAGAGAGAGAAATATATATTTAGGGAAACAATTGAAACACACCTTTTGGGATTTGGGAAGTGAGATTGTGAAGATTGAACAGATATGTAAGCCAACAATCTGACTCATCACTCATGAACATCCCTAATCTTGGCGTGGCAATTATATCAGGCGTTCTTATGGGCGTTTTTGCTGGCGTTTTCCCAGGCGTTTTGACATGGATTTTTTGGGCAGGCATTTTTATATGAAATCACCTAAAAAAGCCCCAAAAACAGACCACAACACCTACATGGGAACATAGCCCGTTTGGGGGCGTTTGAGGGGGATTTGTACAGCTCAAGGATCAACTCCCAAAACAGCCAAAAAGTCCAATCCTATTCAGTTCAATGGCCCCTATTCCCATGTGAGCATTTTGACGGCATGAGGAAAACACCCAATGCTCACTGAGAAATAGCACAATCATTAGGGAGTCTGCCTTCCTGCTGTAGGTTTGTAAGTTCGAATCCAGAAGGAGCCCTCTGTATGGGCAACACTTGGAGGTCTCCAAACCTCCAAATGTTCACATCATTAATTTTGTTCATGTTTGAAAAAGGCATGTGTATCAGCAAACTTTCAATCTAAAGACATGAACAAAATACAAAAGATGCCACATAAAGTCAATATGTAGCAATATTGTGAGCTAAAGCTATATTTGTTTGTTGGGCATACTTTGCTAATTAGCCAAGTATGGGGATATATATATATACCTTCAGTTAAATGTGTAGTCAAATGGTAACACTTGGCCATACCCATATGGAAGAAAAGGTAGTATTTGCAATATATTTAGAAAAACATTCTTTTGAAACACATAGAATATTGGGAAAATTGTGACATTTCCTTGATATGTGTGAAATGCTAATAATCTTTCTTTGAAATATGTTTTACATCTATTTTTGTTCTATCTGACGACCCGTTCCCCAATGTAATATTTTGTGGGATTTTTCAGATAATGTGGAGGTTCTATATAAACACTGTAGATTTCACTGTTATGATTTCAGAGTTATCAGGAAAGGTGTATGGAATGTGATGGTGTTTACTAAGGGATCCCTTGTTGGAAGTGTGCATGTTTTTCCAATTCCAACGTTTTTTTCCATTTTCTATGGGCGAGACAGCGGATTTTCAATCGGTATTCAAGAAAAAAATTGCCCAAAATCGCGCTGGCGGAATTTTTTGAGCCTATTTGGCGTTGCGCATGCGTACATTCGAGCGTTCGCAGCTCGGGGCTGGAGGAGCTTTTTAACCTTTCTACACTTTAGCAGATATCTCTCTTTCTAAGTCAGTTTTTGACATTTTTTAAAAGGCAGTCATCTCCAAATTGTTTTCCACACCTTCCACAGTGATTTGGGATTTTTGGGGGTACAGGGGAAAATTTGGCAAAACTTTAGTCGAGCTTTTAGCTGGCGTGTTTTTAAGTCGCGCTCTGACCTTGTTGCATCTTAATGAATCTCACACTAGGCGTTATTGTCCGCCGCCGTTCTCTGAATACCAATTCTGACTTACGAATTCGCCGGTTCGCAAAAAAAACGCCAAAACGCCAATTCGCCGTACTATGAATCAGGCCCATAGTATCTGGCTTGTTGGATTTATATGGCCATAAAAACTTAAACACAAACTTCTCTAAAATGAGGTAATTAGTTTAGCTTTGTCTAAGAAAGATTACTATGTGTAAAAATATAAACCCAACATATGATATAACATTCCTAAATATATATTTATACATATAATTATTACTCATATTTTCTTACATACGATATAACGTATCTTAAAAAAATATAGTTTAAATGAACCTAATGGAATACACTGGGCTATTGTCCATTGTTGAAATACTTACAGACAGACTGGCACTACCATTATGTCTTATCTGATGAGATGTCCATGTACCACTTATTTACGATTTCATAGATAGACAGAGATTTTCTGTAGAACTTAAGACTCTGTAAAGCATTTTGTAAAATGTGGAATATACATGGCTTTTCAAATCCATTTTTTTTCTATTATTTAATCACCCCAATAAACCTGACAACGTTGTATGATGAAACGCGTATGGCGCCGTCACATCACTTCCGGTTCTGGCTTTTGGTTGAACGCATTGCGTTCCGGAAGCTCATATACTGTGCTGTGATATTGTAAGTACCCTACTTTATTCTTAATAAATGATTGCCATACAGTATCACGCTATTGTGCCCTTTCCTTGCCTCCCATGGGACATCCTACTACCCCAATGTACCGAGGACCCCCCCCCCCAGAGCACTTGAAATAGGATCCTAGTGTGGACCCATCCGCAGGACATCCGTTAGAAATCCTAGAGGGATTCCAGGCCCATATACCAGTACCCCCAGAGGGAACCAGGACCCACAGGAGGGATCGTCCATTCATATATATATATCTATATACCTGCCCTATACCCCTGTGTGGGGTGGGTATTTCTGGTGAGTGTACTGTTTATCAGAGGGATCACGAGTACCCCACCACTATACCCATCACTGGATTATCTCGGGGGATCATCACTTACATTGCACATCGGTGCCGCACCATATTTGGACTGTTTTAATTATTTTCCATAGATTGCCTCTGGCACACTTCACCATTTATTTGTTTTGCACATTGTCACCTTATTTGCATTGGATATATTGTCACTTTAACCGTTACATGCCTATTGTATAGGTCCACCTATAGATATATATTTTATATCATTTTTTATTTTTATTTTTACGGTGCCTCACTTATTTGTATTTATTCATCTATTGGCTATTTAATCACCATCACTGGATCATCTTTTTACATGTATAATACCTTCTAAAATATCTTTATGTTTTTGGATTTATTTATATATACCACTTTCTTGGTATTCACCAAACACTATCCGTTACCACCTTGTTTGTTTACACCATTTGGCACTAGTGACTTTATCACTTATATTTATTGGTGATCTTATATTGTATAGATTTATCATGTGACACATATATTACTCTTTTAAAAAAATTGTATGTGTATGTTACACCATCATCCATATTTATCCTTTGCCTTTTATTTTTCACTATCTTTATATATCCTTTCGAATTGAGCCTTTAGGCAGCGCCAATTCCCTCTCCCCCCTCTTTTTTACATTTCTTGCATAGCCTTAGGGCTATATTTGAGGGCGGCTGCAGCCTTTCTTTACTCATTTATTCCATAGCGTTGAGTACCTACTTTCTAATATATCTCAGTGCGTTACTGTACGTTTAACGCAGTGTATATCAGTGCAGTACTGCAAATTTAACACAGTACATATCAGTGCGTTACTGCAGGTTTACCGCAGTATATTTGAGTGCATTACTGCACGTTTAGTGCAGTAAATATCAGTGTGTTACTGCACGTTTACCGCAGCATATAACAGTGCATTACTGCACTTTTAATGCAGTATATATATCAGTGCGTTACTGTATGTTTAACACAGTATATATCAGTGCGTTACTGAACATTTAACGTAGTATAGATCCGTGCATTACTGCATGTTTAACGCAGTATATAACAGTACATTACTGTACGTTTACTATAGTATATTTGAGTGCATTACTGCATGTTTAACGCAATATATTTCAGTGCGTTACTGCACATTTAACACAATATATATCAGTGCGGTACTGAGTGTTTAACGCAGTATATATTAATGCGTTACTGCACATTTAACGCAGTATATTTGAGTGCATTACTGTACATTTAACGCAGTCTAATTCAGTGTGTTACTTACATTTAAGGCAATATAGATCAGTGCATTACTGTATGTTTAATGCAATACATTTGAGAGTGTTAGTACACGTTTACCACAGTGCTTTTTACTGCAGTATATTGTAGTGTGTCAGTAGAGTGTGTCTGTGTAGTGAGTACTCAAGTTAAAGTGCACCAAACACCATTTTCACATCTTTATTACATTTTGTTAATAAGCACATTCCCATCATGTCTGGGAGGCCAGCAAGGAGAGGCAGACAATCCCATGGCACTGTGAGGAGGCCAGCAGCGTATGTGTCTACAGGCAAAGGTGGACGTGGTCCGTCCTCAGGCAGGGCGTAATTTCCTCTGTTTAGTGATGTTGCCCGTGCCATCCAGCCACAGCATGCAGAGGAGGTGGTGGACTGGCTTACTAAACCATCATCATCCTCATCATCTTCCGTCACCCAAGCACAGACTAGTGTGCAGTCCACTGCATCTTCCAGAGTGTCTTATTCTGTCTCCTTGTCCACAGCTACTCCTGCCATATCCCCAGCGTCAGGCATGGAGGAGTCAGTTATTTGAACACAGCAACAGCCACTTGTTCCTTGATGGTGCACAGCCAAAACTTGATTTAGATTTTGGTTCTGAGGTTGAGGAAGGTAGGAACATGAGCCTACAGAGAGAGAAGAACACTGGTAAACAACAAATTGGCAGCCATGTTCCCAAAGCCACAGCATATTGCCAAGTTGTCTCCAGTGATAATGAGGATGGATGATGATTATGAGGTCACTGACGCAACCTGGGTGCTGGATAGAGCAGAGGAGGAAAGTGAGGGTAAGGCACAACCCCAAAGAGGCAGCCATAATGAAAAAGTAAATAACAGCTACCCTATTCCTCCAGATTGCAGAGCTGTTATTTCCCAGCCCACTTCCAACAGCTCAGCTGTTTGGGCCTTTTTTAGCACATGTGCAGTCGATTGCACTGTTGCAGCCAATCGCAGTGTTTGCCTCAAGCACATCAAGCATGGCAAAAACACCAGCCATTTGGGTACCACATGCTTGACAATGCTTTTAACCTCCCACCACTCAGCCTATTGGCAAGAGCACCTGAAAGCCACACAAAAAGAATGCAATTCTGCTCCTCCTCACCTTTCCGGTCTACCCACGCTATACCTCATGACCTCTCAGCAGCCTCCACTGACAGGGATGATGGTATAGCGCAGGGAATCCCAGGTCCTTGCAGCACGTCTGCCAGTAGCACACCACCAGCTGTAGACTACAGCAGGCAAATTTCTATGCTCCATCTGCTGCAGTGAAAAAAAAAGAGTCACTGCCACTGTCAGGGCTTACCTTTGTTGGGAGTCATTCAGGCAGAGATTTATGCTCACCCTTGCAAACAAACACAGACCAGGGTGACCAGGTAAGAAGCCACCTGGCCTGTGAGTTTGTGCACGGGGGCTGTGCAGGATAACCAGGTCCAAATACAGGCAAGGACTAGAGCAGGAGAACCGTCAGGTGAAGCCAGAGGTCAGATGCCGGAAACAAACAGGAATTCAGGAACTCAAACAACAGGAACCAAACCAGGAAACCAGAGTCAATGAACTGACACTGCCCTTAGGGAGGGGCAGTGTCTTATACCTTGTTACTTAGGTATCAAATACAGCTGGAGAGTTACTGACAGGTCTGAGCCTCTGGTGAAATCCAGCCCCCTAGTGCTGCAGGCAATACAGGAATAAACAGGAGTTCTCCAAAGTCCTGAAGTGGCTCAGAGGCTAGTTTGCAGACTGGGAAGCCAGAAGGACACAGGTTCAATACCTCTGAATGGCACCAGTGGGGTGGCCACGCCTAGCCGTCTGGCGGGTATGACTAGAACCCTGACAGTACCCCCCCTTTAGGGACGCCCGCCGGGCATGAACATTTTCCTCAGCAGGAGTGGAGCGTCTGGCACGCAATGCCTTCTCAAATAAACACAAGTCTTTTTTGCAGACTACAGTACCATCAGAAGCATAGGTACAGTCTGGTGGTATATCTTCTTCGAGCAGCCTTGAAGTAGTGTTGGTACTAATAAGAACTGCATCTTTAGGAGACAGCGTTGCCTCTTCTGGGGCTTTAGACAGAAGTGTCACAGAGGTCACGTTATCAGGTACCTGAAGGACATTGGTGGTTTCAATCACAGTGGTCTGAGTACCTTTGGCCATAGACGAACATGAACTTGTGTGACAACAATGTTGGCAATTCACAGACAGAGGTGTATTGCTGACTGGGTATAACTGAACAGCACCCAAATGGAGAGCCCGAGGTCTAGGAGGGCGCGTAGGGCACAGAGAGATAAAGTGCCCTCTTTCTCCACAGTAAAAGCAGAGACCACGGCCTCTCCTCCGGTCTCTTTCATCAGGTGTCAATTTGGTCTTTATCTTTATGAGACCTATCTCCATGGGTTCTTCAGAGTCGGCAGGAACATGGGAAACCTCTGGAGTTTCTCTATGAACAGGTTCACAAGATGGCAACATTGACGTGTGGTGTTGGTTTTCCCTGTCTCTGGGTATCTTGGATTCTCTGAAACCTGACCTTGGAGTAGACGGTTTTCTAGAGGTCTTACACTGCAAGTCCAATGCAGTCAAGAAGGACACCCAGCTGTCAAGGACAGGATTCTGAGCAAGCAACATCTGGTGTGCCCATGTCTTGATCCATCCAGACAGCAGATTGATAGCCGCACGGACCTTGATAAAGTCACTGGCATATGTCCGAGGCTTTAAGGCAAATAAAATTTCGCAGTCCACCTTAAAGCACTGGAAAGAAGCACGACTACCATTGAATCTCTCAGGCATGACAACAAACGGCTCTGAATATGCAGGTTCCGAGACTGGGCGTACTGTGCCTTTAAGTAACAGAATTTCACGCTGCAGCTCTGAAACAGTCTGGGCCAGGCTGGACACTTGCAGGGTTAGCATCTTGCACATCTCTGCTGACTCCATGTTTGGTCAGTTCATTCTGTCAGGGCTTACCTTTGTTGGGAGTCATTCAGGCAGAGATTTATGCTCACCCTTGCAAACAAACACAGACCAGGGTGACCAGGTAAGAAGCCACCTGGCCTGTGAGTTTGTGCACGGGGGCTGTGCAGGATAACCAGGTCCAAATACAGGCAAGGACTAGAGCAGGAGAACCGTCAGGTGAAGCCAGAGGTCAGATGCCGGAAACAAACAGGAATTCAGGAACTCAAACAACAGGAACCAAACCAGGAAACCAGAGTCAATGAACTGACACTGCCCTTAGGGAGGGGCAGTGTCTTATACCTTGTTACTTAGGTATCAAATACAGCTGGAGAGTTACTGACAGGTCTGAGCCTCTGGTGAAATCCAGCCCCCTAGTGCTGCAGGCAATACAGGAATAAACAGGAGTTCTCCAAAGTCCTGAAGTGGCTCAGAGGCTAGTTTGCAGACTGGGAAGCCAGAAGGACACAGGTTCAATACCTCTGAATGGCACCAGTGGGGTGGCCACGCCTAGCCGTCTGGCGGGTATGACTAGAACCCTGACAGCCACCCACATGCCCAGCGTCTAAATTCATGCTTGTCAAAGCTGCTAGCTTTACAACTTCTGCCTTTTTGTCTTTTGGATTCTGCCCCCTTCCATGAACTTGAAGAATGTTCTGTACCACAATGGCAGGTTCCCAGGTGCTATTTATTTTTATGCAAGGCTATTCCAGCTCTCTACCATTAAGTGGAAGGCAATGTTGTGGCATTGTTGGGCAAGGCAGTCAGTCGCAAAGTCCACGTTACTGCTGACACGTGGTCCAGCAAGCATGGTCAGGGACGATATATGTTGTTCACAGCACACTGGGTAACTCTTGACTGGGTAACTGAAACTTGGAAGGATGCAGGAAAGGACTTAGAGCTGCAGCTTGTTGTGCCGCCACGTCTCCATACAGCTAGTGGTGATGATGTGGAATTTGCCAGCTCCAACCCCCCTTCCTCCTCATTGTCCTTCATGCCCTCCTCTGCTGAATTGTCCCATAAACTACAAGTATCCCTAAGTGGTTATTCAATGAGTCAGGCTAAAAAGGTGCCATGCAAGGCTTCAGTTGGTGTGTCTAGGGCACAGGAGCCACACTGGAGCAGAGATTCGGGCAGGGGGAGGCCCAGAGGTGGTTCACATCATGCCAGCTGGAGCCAGAAATGGATGTGTAGGATAATGGCACAAATCTCCTGTCTGCCCTTGACACATGTGCTATGCCTGGCACATGGCCTCAATTTGGTGGTGCAGTGTTTTTTAAATAGGTACCCAGGGTTGGAAGATCTGCTAAAGCGAGCCAGAAAAGTCTGTAGCCATTTCAGGCAGTCATACACAGCCAGTGCTCGATTGGCTATCAAGCCCCTGATGCCCAGGTCACTGATTAGGTGCTTTCTGGAGCTCAAATCTCTGAAACACTGTCTAGGCTGCATAGCTTTGAGGGCATTGATTTTATGTGGAAAAAACATTTTGGTGTAGGTTTCCTGGGCACAATTAACACCCAAAGACCAATTTTTCATCACCTATTTGACAGGTGCATATCATTGCAATTTGGCAAGCAAGGCCAATACTTGCTTTAATCAAGAATACCTCTATGCGGTTATGGTGTGAAGGCACCATCGACACCCAATGCCTAATTTTAGCGCACCTGTTATTCTATCTAAAGTCTACGGAAGAGACACCAGAATTTATCCAAAAAATCTCTATTCATGTTCCGAGTGCACTTAATTGTGGCCTCATCATACAGACTGGCTCCCCAAGCCGTTGTTTATAAAAATAAAGAAAGCTTGAATGTAAAATATCATTTTTTGGCTTTATAAATATCATTATTGCTGTAGCAGGTTCTATACACGGTACAGATGTGCTTTTTTTCCGGGAGACTAAGGGGACCCCCTCAGGCACTATATTTAAAGGAATTTTTTCATTTTTATTGTTATTTCTCATTTTGATGGTTTCACTTTAAGCATCAATAAATCACTGCTCATTTAAAATGTATGTTTTTTTTTACAAACTTTTTTTTATTGATACATTTCTCCCAGAGCAGTACCCGGAACCCCATAACCATTGTATGTCCAATTAGTTGCATAGAAAACTTCAAAATAGTCACTTTTGATTTTTTCCAGTTCAGGTCCCATAGACTTCAAAGGGGTTCGTTATTCGGTTTCAAATTTTTGCAATGTTCAAAAGTTTTAATGCAAACTGAACATGGGTTTGTTCGGCCCATCTCAACTTACAAGCATGAGTCCAAGGTCAGCCTTGCCCCGTGTTGGTAAATTTTAAACACTTGACTGCATTCTTCCCCAGTGTCAGAGACTTTCACTGTCACTTTTTCTGCTGTCAGCGATGGTGTTTGCTGATCTGAGCCTCTCTGGAAGGATGCAGCCACTCTGATTGGCTGTGGAGTGACAGGTAGCCAAGCTTAGCAAGGACTAGCTGCGAGCTGATTATATTATGCAGCAGGTGAGGCTGGCCGATGTCTATAGTACTCAGTCCCGTGCAGGAACAAGGTCACAACAGAGCGCCTGTTTCCGCAACTGCAATAAACAAAACAGCTTTGCATGTTATGATTGTGGAACTAAAAGTAACAAATCAGCTTGTTTGCTGGTCTGTAGAACTACAAGGAACAGTTTAGTAGCAGTTTTTTTTTCTTTAATCTGTGACAGTTTTATTCTGTGTTTGCATGCCTTTTCACTTGTATGGGGAGAAAATCAGTTCTACACGAAAGTTTGTTGACACCGGCCCTAATTGTCACCAAAGTGACCTATATTTTTCCGAGACACGCAAATTGTTATGGATGAGATTCTTTTAATATTGATGTCTCTCTATATAATGAATCCTATGAATAAAGTACAAGTCACAGCTTAGCCTCACCCTGTGTATGAGACCATGACCCCTCCCAACTGCATTCTTCCCTGGTGTCAGAGGCTTTCATTTCTCTTGTCTGCTTCAGCAATGGCGTCTGCGAATCTGAGAGCTGAGCTGGAATGTTCCATCTGTCTGAACATTTATACAGATCCTGTAAACCTGAGATGTGGACACAACTTCTGCCGGGTCTGTATTGATTGTGTGCTGGATACACAGGAAAGGTCTGGAGGTTATTCTTGTCCTGAATGCAGAGAGAAATTTCAGGATCGGCCTGCACTGCAGAGGAACATAACACTGCGTAACATAGTGGAGAATTTCCTGTCTGCTCAGCCAGATCAGGAGGAGTCCGGGGTCTTCTGTACTTACTGTGTGGACTCTCCTGTACCTGCTGTTAGATCCTGTCTACATTGTGGGTCTTCTCTGTGTGATAAACACCTGAAAGTCCACAAAAAGTCCCCAGAACACATTTTAATTGAACCTACCTTATCAATAGAGAGCAGGATATGCTCCATCCATAAGAAGATTCTGGAGTATTACTGCACTGAGGATGATACCTGTATCTGTGTGTCCTGCAGTTTGGCTGGAGAACATCGGGGACACCAGGTGGAGATGTTGGATGAGGCTTCTGAGAAGAAGAAGGAGACACTGATGAATGTTCTGCAGAAACTTCTGACAAGTAGAGAGGAGACGGAGGAAAGAGTCCAGAGTCTGCAGGAACACAGGAGGAAAGTAGAAGAAAAAGCAGCTGGTGGCACAGAGAGAGTCACTGCCCTGTTTAGAGATCTCAGGAGACGTCTGGAAGACCTGGAGAAGAGAGTCCTGAGGGAAATATCCAGGCAGACAGAACGGGTCTCCATCTCCATCCGGGATCTGGAAATAAAGAAGGAGGAGCTGTCCAGGAAGATGCGTCACATCGAGGAGCTGTGTAACATGACGGATCCACTGACTGTCTTACAGGAATCAGACACAGGTGACTTGTATGATACTGAGGATGGAGATAATGAGGACAGAGAGAGACATGAGAAGCTCCTCCATGATGGTCTGGATGTGGCTGGGATATCACACACATTACACACAGGTTTATCTGATTTAATAACAGAGTTAAATGTAGACTTCTATATACAGGGATCTGCAGACATATTACTGGATATAAACACAGCTCATAATACTCTACATATATCAGATGACAGGAAAACTGTATCCAGGTCAGATAGATACCAGAATCGTCCAGAAACACCAGAGAGGTTTCAGGATTGTGGCCAGGTGTTGAGCAGTTGGAGTTTTTCCTCAGGGAGACATTACTGGGAAGTGGATGTCGGGGGATCAAATAAATGTGTAGTCGGGATGTGTTACCCCAGTATAGACAGGAGAGGAGAGCAGTCACTCAGTGGATATAATAACAAGTCCTGGGGTTTGTTCAGGTCTGGTAATCAGTATTCAGTGATACATGACAGTGATGGGATCCTCTTACCTGCCAATATCTCCAGTAGAGTCAGGATATATCTGGATTATGAGGCCGGGCAGATCTCCTTTTATGATCTGTGTGTCCCGATCAGACACCTCCACACCTTCACCACCACCTTCACTGAGCCCCTCCATGCTGGGATATATGTAGGGAGAGGTTCTATAAAGATCTGTGGGGGGGGGGGGGTGAGAAGGGGAAGGAAGCCTGAGCACTCAGTCGGTGGAATACAATGGGGTTAGCACCGGAGTGGAGTGATTTTGGCACTTCACATTACTTAGATAAAGATTTTTTTTTGATTCACCAATTAACTTTAATTAATTTGGCTTTATACTTAAGGGAATTTGCACTTACATAGTTAGTCTGGTTGAAAAAAAACAAGTCTATTTAGTTCAACCAATAAAAGGGGGATCTTATTTCTAATATGATTGTTTTCTCTTTTTCTTTTGCTATGTTGATTGCAGTTTTTTTTATACTTACTTAGTTTCATTGTTTTAAAGGGATATAGCAGCTATTATATGTTAAAGAGGAAGTAAACTTCTCATTTTTTTTTCTTTTTTTCTTCCCTGCAAAGTAAATGCATAATGTGCTAGTATGCATCGCATACTAGCACATTATGTGACAATTACCTCCAACGAAGCCCGCGATGTCCCCGATGCTGGCCGCATCCATTTTCATTCGTCTTCTTCCGGGTCTGCGGACTCTGGCAGTATTACTGGCCAGAGCCGCGTGACGTCGCTCCCGCACATGCGCACGGGAGCCACCAGTCACGGTACAGGGCCCTGAAGAAAAGGCACGGGCGGCCGTTTCTTCAGAGCGCATGCGCTGATGATGTCATTGGCTGCATGCACTGCAAATATCTCCTAAACGGTGCAAGTTTAGGAGATATTTACAGCACCTATAGGTAAGCCTTAATATAGGCTTACCTATAGATAAAAGTAATTAACGTGGGTCTTACAACTAGGGATGATCGAACGGTTCGGGTCCACCATCGGTTCGGCCCGAACATTGGGTGTTCGAGGTTCGGCCGAATTTAGAACTTTTTGCCCAAAAAGTTCGGAATTCGGCAACCAGAACCGCCCAAAATGCAATGCTTCAGGAAATGGGCTTTAAAAGCCCGTGATTGGACCAGAACCATTAGCAAAAGCCAATTGAGGGGGCAGGAGAATGCTAGGAATGTGATTGGAGTGACTAGGGGGTCCCTAGACCAATCATTAGTGAATACGCCCCCCAGTATATAAGATCGCCCCCGCCATATTCCCAGCATTGTTATACTGGACATGGAAGAGAGTGGAAGCAGTTCTGTTAATTTTACTTTAAAAGTGTCATTTAGCTATTTTTAGTGTGAGGAAAGGGATATCTAGTGTAGTTAGAGTGCTCCTTTACACTTAAGTTAGCTTCAAAAATTTAGTTTCTGTAGGGAAAGTGTTAAGTGTCAGGGGACCGTAGTGTAGTGTAGGGTTAACTGACAGTGACTGCTATGGCAGGGTGACAAAACCCTTCCATAGCAGGGTGACCGCTATAGAGAAATGATCATTTCTCTGAGTTGCTTCGGGACAGGTATGTGGCTTCTCACCAGCAAGCATTTTTTATGCTGCAGGGGCTGCCACTGCCAGTGTTTTTTTGAGGACATGTTTGATGTCAGACATGACATCTGAACATGTGTATAGGGGGTATATATAGACATATATGTCTGAATATATACCCCTATACATATATAGGTGTGATAGTAGCAGAAATAAATGCTTGCGCTAATGAAATCATTTACAGTAATATATTTCTGCTACTATCACACCTATATATGTCTAGGGGTATATATTCAGACATATATGCCTATATATACCCCCTATACATATGTTCAGATGTTTTGCCTGCCTCAAAAGAACCCCAAAAAATGCCAAAAAAACGCTAGCGTCAAAAAAAAAAAAATGCCCAGGTGTGTTTTTGCTGGCATTTTTTGGGGGGTTTTGGAGGCAGGCAAAACATCAGAACTTGTGCACAGTACCACAAGTTCAGATGTTTTTCCTGACTGCAAAGAACCCAAAAAAATGCCTGCTATTAAACCGGCAAGGTGTTACAGCAGAGAAGCCATATTCCTGTGCTTAAAGTTTTCTAATACAAACAATCTTTTTTTTTATGGTTCTGGACATGCTACAGAGCTGAAACTTCACAGGTACACCTTTTAGACCCCCCAGACACAAAATCACACAAAAAAAAGTTCTTAAAAATTGTCATTTTTGATAAAAAAGCCAATGATTGAAAAATTATAAAAAAAAAAATAAAAAAAATAAAAAGAGATTTTTTGATTTTTACTTTGGATTTAGTATCTGGGGGGTCTAAAAAGTGTACATGTGAAGTTTCAGCTCTGTAGCATGTCCAGAACCCCCCAAAAATTAGCATTTTCTTATAATTTTTATTAGAACAGGTATATGGCTTCTCTACGGCGCTTTTTCTTGCATTTATCGGGCATTTTTGGAGGCAGGCATGACTTTTTTTGGATTTAGTGTCTGGGGGGTCTAAAAGTGTACCTGTGAAGTTTCAGCTCTGTAGCATGTCCAGAACCAGAAAAAAGATCATTTTTCAGTAGAGCAGGGATGGTGGGACCCCTCTTTTACACTTATATGATCTTTTTTTGGGGTTCTGGACATGCTACAGAGCTGAAACTTCACAGGTACACCTTTTAGACCCCCCAGACACAAAATCACACAAAAAAAAAGTTCTTAAAAATTGTCATTTTTGATAAAAAAGCCAATGATTGAAAAATTATAAAAAAAAAAAAAAAAAAAAGAGATTTTTTTATTTTTACTTTGGATTTCAGATCTGGGGGGTCTAAAAAGTGTACCTGTGAAGTTTCAGCTCTGTAGCATGTCCAGAACCATAAAAAAAAGATTGTTTGTATTAGAAAACTTTAAGCACAGGAATATGGCTTCTCTGCTGTAACACCTTGCCGGTTTAATAGAAGGCATTTTTTTGGGTTCTTTGCAGTCAGGAAAAACATCTGAACTTGTGTATAGTGGTACTGTGCACAAGTTCTGATGTTTTGCCTGCCTCCAAAACCCCCCAAAAAATGCCAGCAAAAACACACCTGGGCATTTTTTTTTTGACGCTAGCGTTTTTTTTGGCATTTTTTGGGGTTCTTTTGAGGCAGACAAAACATCTGAACTTGTGTATAGTGGTACTGTGCACAAGTTCTGATGTTTTGCCTGCCTCCAAAACCCCCCAAAAAATGCCAGCAAAAACACACCTGGGCATTTTTTTTTTGACGCTAGCGTTTTTTTTGGCATTTTTTGGGGTTCTTTTGAGGCAGGCAAAACATCTGAACTTGTGTATAGTGGTACTGTGCACAAGTTCTGATGTTTTGCCTGCCTCCAAAACCCCCCAAAAAATGCCAGCAAAAACACACCTGGGCATTTTTTTTTTTGACGCTAGCGTTTTTTTTGGCATTTTTTGGGGTTCTTTTGAGGCAGGCAAAACATCTGAACATGTGTATAGGGGGTATATATAGGCATATATGTCTGAATATATACCCCTAGACATATATAGGTGTGATAGTAGCAGAAATATATTACTGTAAATGATTTCATTAGCGCAAGCATTTATTTCTGCTACTATCACACCTATATATGTCTAGGGGTATATATTCAGACATATATGTCTATATATACCCCCTATACACATGTTCAGATGTTTTGCCTGCCTCAAAAGAACCCCAAAAAATGCCAAAAAAAACGCTAGCGTCAAAAAAAAAATGCCCAGGTGTGTTTTTGCTGGCATTTTTTGGGGGGTTTTGGAGGCAGGCAAAACATCAGAACTTGTGCACAGTACCACTATACACAAGTTCAGATGTTTTTCCTGACTGCAAAGAACCCAAAAAAATGCCTTCTATTAAACCTGCAAGGTGTTACAGCAGAGAAGCCAACCCCCTGTCCTGAAAGTTTTCTAATACAAACAATCTTTTTTTTTATGGTTCTGGACATGCTACAGAGCTGAAACTTCACATGCACACTTTTTAGACCCCCCGGATCTGAAATCCAAAGTAAAAATAAAAAAATCTCTTTTTTTTTTTTTTTTTTTTTTTATAATTTTTCAATCATTGGCTTTTTTATCAAAAATGACAATTTTTAAGAACTTTTTTTGTGTGATTTTGTGTCTGGGGGGTCTAAAAGGTGTACCTGTGAAGTTTCAGCTCTGTAGCATGTCCAGAACCAGAATAAAAGATCATATAGGTGTTAAAGTTAAAGGAGGCTCCCGAACCACATCCCTGTTCTACTGAAAAATTATCTCTTTTTTTTCATGGTTCTGGACATGCTATAGAGCTGAAACTTCACATGCACACATTTTAGACCCCCCAGATACTAAATCCAAAGTAAAAATCAAAAAATCTCTTTTTTTTTTTTTAATTTTTCAATAATTGGCTTTTTTTTATCAAAAATGACAATTTTTAAGAACTTTTTTTTGTGTGATTAATAGTTAATGGGGCATGACCCAGAACCCTAGGCACTTTTTAGGGGCATTTATTGGGTTTTGGGGCTTCAAAATGGTGTTTTTTGATTACCGAAGTTCGGGTCCCATTGATTTCAATGGGGTTCTGAAATCCGAACCGAACTTTTGTGAAGTTCGGGTGTTCTGGTCGAACCGAACTTTTCAAAAGTTCGATCATCCCTACTTACAACCACTATAATAGTCCTGCAGGGTTTTCTATAATAAATATATTTCTATGAGACTTCTCCATCACTCACTCTCAGATCACTGTGATTGGCTGGAATAACAAAAGCAATGGGGTGGGGACACACCGATACTGAGTATTTTCATGAGTATTCTATCTATCTACGTTTAACTAAAGGCACATTTTTTTATAGTTTTGAATAGAAGTAGAGTTTTGAGTGGAGAGGGATTGGAGCCCATGTCAGGTTTTTATTGCTGTCTCCGTCCTATTTAGAGAGAGTCCCCCTCTATATTTGTCCTGGTGAATGTTATCACCCCAAGTGAAAGAAAATCCCAAATTCCAAGTTGTTACCAGAACTGAGAGGGGGAATCTTGTAATGGGCACACTAATCTTGGTGACAACCAGGGATTTTCTAACTTTGGTGGGATTTGCTGTCACTTCCTGTTTTGGCTATTGGACACAAAGCGAAGAGAAGTCTTTCCAATGGAAAACAGACAGTAATAAAATACTAACAGGAGTTAAAACCCATTCTTACTCTCTCCAAAATGAAAACAAAATTGCCTTTAGTCCTACTTTAATATTCCAAACAGTAAGTTACCATGTTATATCAGGAATTTCCCTTACCCCATCCTTCCCACTATGTTCTGCCCCTCCTCATCATGGTGGCGCTATGTGCAGCCGTGATCAGACACAGAGGATGGAGATGATCCATCAGTACAGAGAATTAAGTGCGGTCATTGTGAAGGGAGAGGATGTTGTCACCTCTACATCTACATCTAAGAGAGGTCACATGAACCCATCAGGGGGGAGGGGACTGGGAAGGACAGAAGTGAGGTCTGGTAGTCGGTGGTGGCTGATGAGCTCCATCTGTACTTGGAGGACTCATGGAGATTGGCTCCATCCAGGGCTGCTGATAGGGGGGGACCACCAGCCCTCTTGTAGGGGGCCCGAGCACACAGGGGGGCCCACACAGAGAGGGGGATTAGTGATGGACAACAAATACAGAAATCTTCCTACAGCACCTGAATCTGATCTGTCCCTCTCCCTGCTATCAGCTTTTATTTGTTGAGAAAGAGACAGTTGTCCCTCACTAATCCCCCTCCCTGTGTGGGCCCCCTCCCAGCACTTATCTCTGCTCAGGAGTTTATTTGTAACTTTGATTCTCTCTCTCTCTCTGTCTCTCTGATCACTGAGCTCCAACTGCCCAGCCTGTGTATTTTTCTCATCGCATCTTCTTTTTTTTAAGATTTTTTTAGATTTAGCAGGAATTATGCAAGTTATGTTATATTTGTGTCTGATAATAGTGATTTTGTTGTAATTTTAGCTAAATACGTCTTTAATATTTTCTTGGGGGAGCCCTGCCAGGTAGTCTGTACGGGGCCCCGCGATTTCTAACAGCAGCCCTGGCTCCATCACACAAAAAGTGGGGGAGGGGAGAGGGTCAGTGGCATTTTCTGCAGATGGGTGAGGGGTGACAATAGAGCAGGTTGGGGGGGCAGAGGAAGAGGAATGGTATAACCCGGTGTGTGTCTGTACAGAGCAGCATAGAGCTCTCACCTTCTCCAGGATGTACAGGACATAAAAAGGAGACACACACTGCTAATATATCATCACACACTAACCTGTCTGCACCCTACACAATTGTATTATATGAATCTGTGTGGAGGAAGTATGGTGGCAGCCATTGCTAACTACTTCTAAACAATACTAGTTCCCTGGCTGTCATTCTGATCCAATGGCTTCTGTATTTTCTATGTCAGTAACCCGCAACAAGTATTCAGACTCTGAGTTCTGACTTATCTCTGATTTCCAGATCTGCGTGATTGTTCCAGGTCAGTGTCCCCAAATACTGAGTCCACAGACAGCCAGGAGAATAGCATTTTCAGAAGACATCCAGCAATGCCCCCTCCATATTCCCCTCAGTACAGGTGTAATGTGAGTCACAGCCGGGGAGTTTCTTGTGTTGTTTATTTTCATTTTACCCGAATACAAAATGCTGAATCATAATCTATAATGACTTTTGGTTGGTTTTATGAAATTTTTTGGAATATTTACAGATTCATAAACTGATCTTGTATGTTACTTTTCCTATTACTTGTATGACATTTTCATTTTATAAATAAACATTTAATACAGATCTCTTCCACGACACCGTGTTACTGAGACTTCTGAACTTTCCAATAAGACAGCCCAGCGCTAGCTGATCACTTGTGGACTGTCTCTCTCTAATTGTTCCTCCATACAGAGACAAGGAGGAGGTGGAACAGAGACAGGTAGAGGGGGGTGTCCTTCCTCTGACTCATCCAGCTTTGGTCTGAATAGCAGGAAATCAAATTACAATCTTCATCCCCGGACAGAGAAGAATGGGTTAGTTGGAGAATTGACTCATCGGCGTCACCTGCTGGCTGCACTGGACTAATATAAATAATTAACATATCACAATATTTCCCATCGATATGAATAAAAACACATTTAAAACATTAATTTATAGTCCTAAACATTATACTGTATTTGAACAAAGAACATCTGTACAACAACACTACATTCCCTCTAAGTCTGATTCATACTTGGAGGACATTGTTGGATAAAGAGAGCCCATCAATAGTACATTACCCCCACCAGCCCAGATTATAACTTAGTTTGTCTCCATCCTGTTATGTGTGGAGCCCCCAGTGTTCTTCCAGTGTAAGCATCTGTATAAGAGCTGAGACATAACATCAGGAGCTCCATGTATGCTGTGTGTTCACCTCCCCAATTCCTGAGACAGGAAAGGGGAATGTCTTCCTACAGAAAATATTAGAATCAGAAGATCCACCACTCTCACTTCCATCATTTAACAGAAAATACAAGAGTTTTCTATATAAAAAATATTTTAAACATGAAGAAGTTGTTTGGTCTGCAGACTGTACCAATGGTCCAAAGCTGGATACTCACTATCCAACTTTTGTGGTTAGACGTCCTTCAGATTTACCTTTTCTATGCAGTGCAAGGGCTCCCAGATTGCATACAAATTGAAAGTGTTTAGGTTTGACCTCATATTATATGGTTTTGGTAAGTCTAAAGGAAAAAGACTTCAGAAAATCGTATAGTGTGTATGGCCCATAAGTTTGACCTACATACAATCCTCTCACTCCTCATTTGTGGTCCTCAGGGTTAAAAAGATCTCAGATGAATGGGGCTCCTGCTGTTCTCTGAGTGATAAAAGTTACACTTCCATATGTCATATAACAGCTGAACACTTCAGGAAATGTTTTATGAAGCTGCCGAGGGAGGAGGGAAGAGGAATACTTTAGAGTGGAACTCTGGTCTGGCCACATCTGGAGTATGCTGTCCAGTTCTGGGCACCGGTCCTCAGGAAGGATGTGCTGGAACTGGAGAGAGTCCAGAGAAGAGCAACAAAATAATAAGGGGAATGGAGGACATCAGCTATGAGGAAAGACTACAAGCACTGAACTTATTCTCTCTGGAGAAGAGACGATTGAGGGGGGGATATGATATCAATGTACAAATACTGTACTGGCGACCCTAGCATAAGGAACAAAGTATTCAGAGAAAGGGAATACAATAAGACACGTGGCCACTCACTAAAACTAGAGGGAAAACGGTTTAACCTTAAAATACGTAAGGGGTTCTTCACTGTCAGAGCAGTAAGGATGTGGAATTCTCTTCCACAAGCAGTCGTATCAGCAGGGAGCATCGATAGTTTCAAAAAACTATTAGATGGGCACCTTAAAGACCACAACATACAGGGGTATACAATGTACGGTTAACAGCAAACACACACGCACATCATAGGTTGAACTGGATGGACGGATGTCTTTTTTCGACTTCACTAACTATGTAATATGTTGAGTCTGCTGAGATTAAATCCAAGATGGGGGCACCCAGCAGCAGCCTCAGAACTTTTGAGTGTTTACACAAGGGATAATTTTACCAACATTAATGGAATGCATTTAATGCACATATAATTGTATGTAAAGATTGTTGTTAGAATGAATGGTCTGGTGACAGAGATTAGAGTGTCAAAGTGCTCTTCTCATCTTCTGGTGTGATCCTCGGTAGATGTAACATAGCCCCATTGAGGTTTTATTCCACTCAGATCAGCCAGTTTTATTTAGATATGACATGTCTGACCTCACTGGCCCAGTCAGCAGTCCAGGTGCTGTCATATCCATCCTCCCGTGTCATTTCCGTCATTTTCATTGTCACAAGCATCTGGAGGGTCATGTTAATAAAAGTATATATAAGAGTATGTTTCAGTCACCGATCCCTAATACCAACGAGAAATCCATCTATTGACAATAGGTCTGAGCCTGTTTAGCAAGACTTAACTCCAACCAAGGTTGAGTGATTAGCTAATTAAGCAAAGGTTAAATTGACATTTTTTTTGTATACAATACTTTTTTATTAGGGTGAAAAAATTGTGGTACAAAAGCGTATATTAACAGTGAGGTAAACAAAAATAAACAATAGTCATTGTTACAGAAAGTATGTATAAGTTCTTATGTCAGATATAATTAAACAACAGGATCAAGAAAAAATAAGACTTCGTATGAGTGGTACCGAGTAGCGGACCTATGACAATTTCCATAATACTGCATAAAGCAGTAAACATTCAAGAGTATATAGAGAAGATATCGTTAAGTACAAAATGACTACAAATTGCAAACTACATCTTTCACAATCACATCGTAAAGATATACTTGTGATTAGGAGCCCATCGGTGGAAATAGAATGTTAGAGTGATCAAACCAAGGTTCCCATTTGTTATCATAGAATTTTGTTGAATTATAAATTACATGGAAATTTTTCTCCATTTGGTTAATCGAAGAGAGTCTAGCCTTTAATTGGGCCTGGGGGAACGAAGAGGATTTCCAATTCACTGCAATCATGCAATGTATGGCAACACATATAGTGTGAATAAGTCTCATCTGAGGAACAGACAAACCAGGTATCGTAGTGAATAAAAGACAATTGGGGAGAGTGAGGTTTATTTGCCTGTTAGAGATTTTGGAGGCAAAATTATCCAGTTGTTGCCAAATAAAGGATATCTTGTTACATTCCCAAAAAATATGGGTAAATGATCCCGGGGCATCACATCCTCTATAGCAGTTAGGGGAAGAAGATGGGAAGATGGCATGCAGTTTAGATGGGGTAAAGTACCATCTGGTTATTAGTTTGTAGGGGGTTTCATGAATCGTGATAGATCTGGTGCATTTTCTGAGGTTCAAAATACAATCCTGCCATTCATCTGATGTGAGATTTAAATTACATTCTTTCTCCCATTTGTGCATATAAGGGAGTTTTTCCTCCGAGATGGAGTGTGTCATACTTTGATATATTTCAGATATAATACCCCTACCTCTAGGATTTTTAAGGCAAATCTTTTCATAGAATGTTGGGCTGGGGGTGTCTGTTAATTGATAGTGCTTTTGGAAAAATTGCCTGATTTGCAGGAAGTTGTAGTGTTCGCTATGAGGTAATTTATATTTGGATTGCAAAATCTCAAACGATGTAAATGTGGAGTTAGTTATAAATTTATGTAGGAATGTTAAATTTCAATCAATCCAATGTTTGAAAATGCTATAATTATGGAGACCGGGGAGAAACTTTGGATCCCCTAAAAACATAGCACCTGGAGGAGCACATGAGATGAAGCCGAATTTATTACCGAATGATCTCCAAAGAGATAAGGATTGTGAGACTAGAGTATTACGTGATGCTATCACATTAATAGGGACATTTCTGGTCCACATTAGACCTGTTATCTGATAAGGTAAAATAGATTCCTTCTCAAAACTAACCCATGGGATTTTCGAATCAGGGATGTGCCACTGAGCAATCTGGGTGAAGCGAGAGGCCAAGTAATATAACCAGAAATCTGGGAGACCAACTCCACCTCTCTGTTGTGTAGTGTACAACACAGATTTGGAGAATCGAGGATGTGAGTCAGCCCAGACAAATTTATTAATTCTCTGGAACTTCGATATGCAAGTTTTATTAAGTTAAAGTTTTATTAATTCTATTTGGGATTGCACGAAACAAATAAAATTTAGGGAGTACAATAATTTTAACAGCGATAATTCTCCCCAGAAAAGAAATGTGATAGGACTTCCAAGCCTTGAGGGATTTTCTGATTTTCAGTAGTAGTGGTGTATAATTTTTGGGAAAGATGTACTTTAATTCCGTGGTAAGGCGTATACCCAGATAAGAGATAGCCTCCATAGACCAAGAAAAAGTGAATGAGCTTTTAAGAGTGTTAAATAAGGAACTAGGGATATTCAACGGCATACCTATTGATTTAGAAACATTAACAGAAAGTCCAGAAATAACAGAAATTTTTTGAAGTGTGTTCAATAGGTTAGGGAGAGAGGTGATTGGTTGTGTGATAAATAATAGCATGTCATCAGCATACATACTCAATTTGTATGTGTTATTTGAGGAGGTATAGCCTTTTATATCTGGGTTATCGATGATTGCTGTGGCTAATGGTTCGATGGCAAGCACAAAAAGAAGAGGGGAAAGTGGGCAGCCCTGTCTTGTACCTCTGCTAACTTTAAAGAACTCTGAGTTACAGCCCGGGAGGCGTATCCTAGTTCTTGGGGAATTATATAGAGCGTGAAAGCCATGGAGGAAACCATTGTTTAAACCGTACCTGGGAAGAAGTTTGTCAAGGTATTCCCAGGAAACGCTATCGAAGGCCTTGTTAATGTCTAGGCTTAGAAGCAAGAGGGGATTGGTTTTTGCGTTGGCATCTTGTATTATATTAGTCGCCAAGCGAATATTATCAGTGATTTGGCGTCCTGGGATGAAACCAGATTGGAACGGGGAGATAAGGGAGGGAATTACTAATGATAGTCTATTTGCCAAAAGTCTGCTGAAAATTTTTAGGTCATTGTTTATTATTGAAATGGGCCTATAATTCTGCGGGAGGGAGTGATCTTTATCCGGTTTGGGAATCAGGGACATGTTGGCCAGTAGCATTTATTCAGGGAAGATGCCACCTTCAAGGATATTATTATAAAGGGTTGTCAGTCTAGGGGTAAGCTGGGGGGCAAATTGTTTGTAATAGAAGGACGAAAATCCATTGTGGGCCTGGGGCAGAGCCATTTTTAAGCGATTTTATAACCAAAGAGATTTCATCTGCAGTGCATGGGGCATTTACTTGCTCTATCTTTAAAGTGGTTAATTTAGGGACAGGGATATAGTCCAACCAAGAATAATCAACAGGTCTAGAGTCATTTGAGGTTTTAGAAAGGAGGTCTTCGTAAAATTTTCGAAATAGAGAGACTACCGTTCTAGGGTTTGTTTCCAATTGGTCGGATGGGTTTTTGAGTTTATATACATGAGGGGGTTTCAGTAATTGATTGAATTTACGCGTGAACATAGTGGAGAAAGAATTGCTGGAGAGAAAAAATCTGGCTTTAGACCATCTAATAGCCTTCCCCGCTTTGTAGGTCATGAGGGAGTCTAATTCAGCCCTCTTGGTATTAATTAAGTCAGCAATCACCGGGTCATGAGTATTCATATGTGTTCTGTAGATTTTTTGTAGATCTTTGGTAATAGCCAGAACTTTTTCCCACCTTTGTTTGTTATGGGCAACAGCTAAACTAATCAATTTACCCCTGAGGACAGCTTTGTGTGCATTCCAAATTGTTGAGATTGATGTTTCCGGGCTATCATTTAGGGTAAAATATTCTTCAATAGCTAAGGCCATTTCAATTTGTTGTGAAGGATCTGATATTAGAGCTTCATTGAGTCTCCAGGAGTAAGGTGTAGGGGAGAGACCTATAAATTCAGTGGAATTGGTATTGATTTGGTGGTCTGACCATACACATGGGGATATAGAGGCATTAATCGAGTTTGATAAAATGATTGGAGTGCAAAAAATGTAGTCTATACGGGAGTATGAATCATGAGGGTGTGAATAAAAAGTGTATTCACTAGCCCCCAGATTTAAAGATCTCCAAGCATCAACCAGCTGCAATGTATTAAGATGGTAGTTTGTGGTTTTGGAGAAAGCGTTAGAGTGTAGAGTGTTTGCTACGGTCCCAGTTAGGGTGTGCGACAGAGTTAAAATCTCCTCCTAAAATAATGTTTGGGGAATGGTAACGTTGCAAAATGTCAAAAAACATTGTGAAAAAGGATGTTTGGGCTTCATTGGGAGCATATAAGTTACCTATAGTCAATTCACGGCCTGCTAAGAGGCCTTTTATGACAATAAAGCGCCTTTCCTCGTCTCTATAAATCTGCTGGACCTCCATAGGAAAAGAGCAGTGTAGTAGAATCGCCACACCTTTGGTTTTGGAGGTTGAGCTGGTGTAAAAAGATTGGTTAAAGGACTTATGAAAGTATGTGGGATGTTTGTCTTAAAGAAAACGAGTTTCTTGTAGCAGAAGAATTTTAGCATGTAGTTTGTTATATTGAAAAAAAGCTTTTTTCCTTTTGTTGGGAGAATTAAAGCCTTGAACATTGTGTGATAAAATTGTTATAGCCATAATGCAGTAAAGAAATTATAGCTTATGGTGTAGTCAAACATGTAAATCATATATTTCTTACTAAAGTTGTAGGTGTGAATATCAAAGTTTATCCATCCTGAGTAACTAAACCTGAATATAAGGGATATCCGGTAAATAACATCTCTCTGTATATAATTGAAAACATTATATCGAACATATGTACCACAAGAAATAAAGTAAGGTATTACGTGTATTTTTATAGTGTAGAAAATCGTAACAAAAACATCAAAAGTGCATATTTTATATTTGGGGTCCAAGGGAAAGAACCTCCTCAGACAACAGAGTAAAATTAGCAGGAGAACAAAAGATCTCCATCTCCGACCAGCTTTCTCAGGTATCATGGATACAAGAGGGAAAAGAATGAAAAACGTAACCCTGAAAGGGTTGAAGAGACAGGGCATATTCACAGTTTCTCCGCTTGATGCATGTCCCAAAACAGCTAGAGCCGAGTGGGGGAAAATCATGTCGGCATGTGAACGGGCAGCAGCAATATGACGATGGTGTTTGACCGTGCATACCTGTTATGTAAATTGAGTGCAAACAAATCTGAACTAACATGCCAGAAGAGCCTCGTATATATAAAAAGAAAAGGGAGAGACTTTGCCTCCGCAAAGAGTGATGAATGGACAGTGGTGTAACTCTCTAGAAGAGCAAGTGGGAGGTAATAAATTGAGGAAAGCAAGAGAGTGAAGAAATAACAAGGGGTTGCATAAAATTAGCTGTATTAAACAATTCAACCCTCAAATGTAGTATTTTCCAAAAGGCATTAGGTGTCACCCATGGGACAGTAAAGTGAGCTTGTGCTCTATAAAGAAACAAAAAAAAAAATTAGAGTAAATCAATTAACCATGTGAAACTGGGTGTAGTATTATCAATTCAGCACTAGGTGTCACCCCATGCAATATTGTCAAACCAGAGAATATCATTCACTGAATACAGTATGGAGAATCTGTTCCAGGACAATATGATCATTTAACAGTGAGGTATAATATCCACAGAACTATACAGTTACATGAAGGTAATCCTGAGAATCTCTTTATGAACCTATTAAGCATCAGTGTCTTTGGAGTCCAAAAATACTGTTAACCCTGGGGATAAAATAAAATTTCCTGAGGGAGCTGAAAATAATGAGGTCAGCATTAAATTGAGGTGATATAGAAACAAAATATATAGAGTAACTACAGAGTCAACCAGATATGACTATTTCAAAAAGGATAGGATTGATTTTGAATATGAATGGTTTTAAACCGAGCCAGAGTTTATCAATCCGGAATAGGGGGTCCTGCATCATGTCTGAATCTGCGTCTGTCTCTACGAGGGGTTGGCATGTTCCAAATAGGGATGGGGCGAGGTGTAGATGGTGTCCGTGGTATAGTGCTTGGGTCCAAAAGGCCTAATTTTATCAATATATCCTGCCCTTCCGGGATTGATGAAGCGATATAGGTAGTGCCATTGTGAGGGACAATCAACTTAAAGGGGAAACTCCAGCGGTAACGAATTCTGGCAGAGGTGAGGGCAGATGTAATCTCCTTTATTTTTCTCCTCCTGTCCAGTGTAGCCTGGGATACATCTGGATAAATTTGTAAATGGATTCCATCTAGCTTAATGTTCCTTGTATTACGTGCTGCTCTCAATATCTCTTCTTTAATGAGAAAGTCTTTCATACAAAGGACAATGTCCCTGGGGGGTTTGTCAGGGGGGGGGGGGGGGGGTTTAGCTCTCAGAGCCCTGTGAACTCTGTCACAAATGAATGCTTGTGCTTCCTGGTCTGGTAATAAACTTTGAAAAAGTTTAGTGGTGAATGCAGCGAGATCCATGATTGATTCTGGGGCTCCTCTAATTCTGAAGGTTGTTTCTCCTGTTTCTATTATCTAAATCCTCCACATGAGACTGTAACTGGGTGAATGCTGTGGCTAAAGCCTCATGTTCCCTGGAAAGCTCATTGTAAGCTATGGCTAATTCATCACACTTGTTTTCTAGTAAGTCTGTGCGAGAGCCAAGTGCAGCAATCTCCTGTGAAAGGGTTGTGGTGGATTTTTGTATTTCAGATTGAAATTTGTTCATGAGTTTGGAGCGCAAGGATTCCAGACTGTTATCTAAATCCATTTTAGTGAGAGGATTATACTCACATTTCTGTGGTTTGCTTGTAGCTGATGGTAGAGCTGAGGATACAGTGGGCAGATGAAGCTCTTCTGGAGAGGCTGCATGGGAGGGGGGGGGAGGGGGCTGGTGCCATCTTCAGCCATGCTGTATCTCTCTCTGGAACGGAGCAGATAGTGAGTGAGAGACTTCTGAGCACCTCCTCTCTTCTTTTTCTTGCTGGTCGGCATGCATGGAGCATAGGAGACACTGGGGTTAATGTTTGGAATGCTTATCAGCAGTTGATAACCTTGTAATTGCTGTGGAATGCCCTTTGAAGGATGGAGCTCTTATATGCTGCTTCCGTTCAGGTCCATGCCGCACATGCTCCCCCCATTTTCCTTACATTTTAAAGCGGAGTTCCGGGCACAAAATTCAATTTCTAATAATTACTGCATTGTATTCCTTACTCTCCGCTGAGTCAGAATTGGATATTCCCATAGTTTTTTTTTTTTCACTTACCTGTTTACAGAGGTTTGTATACTCGCCTTTCAAAGGACTTCCTCCCTCCTGTGCCTCGGCTCTCCTCGTCACTTCCTGCCGCAATGCGTCCTGGGAGCTCTTCCTCGGCCCTCCCATGATGCACTTTGCAGTCACATGGGCGGCCGACCACTGTTCTCATTTCTTGACTCACAGGCCTACGCCCACTGGAATCAGGAAGAAGGGAAGACATTTCCCCACAACGGACTCGGCAATCCACAACAAAGATGGTGCCGCACATCAGAAATTATATAAAGTAAGATTTTATTCTTGCAAACTCATTATTTCACCATTCTAACCAGGATTAGCGGATGTATCGATGTGTAAGGGTGATTGTTAGGGGGAGATTGAAAAAAAAAAAACGATTCTGTGCCCGGAACTCCGCTTTAAGATCAAAACTGACATAATAACAAGGAGCACACATTATTTTATCTTTGACATTATGGTCTCTAAGGGACAAATCACAAGTGATACATTGAATCCCTGATTGATATGAGCTTCCATTAGAGCTGGATCCATGTATATCACCAAAGGGTATCTGCTGTATATGGGGACAAGACTTCATTATACATCTACAGATCTCAGTATGACATATAGCTTGGTCTATGGGACAATTATTGTTCATGGGAAAGATACAAAGTTATCTGAGCCATTCTAAGGGAAGGATGTGGATGAGGACAGTGTAATATAGTGATTGTGATTTTTACAGATAATATCCATAAATCAAGAGAGATGGTTTGGAGGTAAGTGTCCAAATAAAAGCTATTGCAAGAAAAATATATATTTTTTTATCTGTATATGGATACACATATGATAGAAGTAAAACAAATGGTGACAACTAGTGATGGACCAACATTGGCAGGGGCGGTTCGCAAATGCCAGCCGCAAATTTTCTCAAAAGTCCGCGAACCGCGAGTTCACGGCAGGCCCAATTGACTTTAATGGGAGGCGAACTTTAGGTCATATTTGCAGCCACAAAAGATGTACTAGCTGTGCACAAATAGTCCCAGCACATGGACAATGTCATAACAGAACTAGTGCAATTGAAAAAGTTGCCCTAAGTTTTTTTTTTCCAGCAAATTTTTTTTTATTTTTCATAAATCAGGCAGAACTGACAGCAGCCAGTAAATACATTGTCTAATACATATAGGGTCCATTCACACATCTGTAAAATGGGTCCGCATCCATTCCACAATTTGGCGGAACCTTTACAGACCCATTGTTTTTCATTTCCAGTCTGAAAAATTTGGCATTCACAGGATAAAGAAGAAAGTGTTGGCCATTCCAGGCACCAAAAATTAGCCCACATGCATATACCTGACAGCTAAGAACGTAGTATTCTGTGGCTGAAGGTACATTAGGCATTCACATGATACAGAAGTAAGTGTCGGCCATAAAAGGCCCCAAAAATTAGCCCACATGGGTTTAACTGACAGCAAAGAACTTCGTTTTTGATGGCTAGAGGTACAGTAGGCGTTCACGGTATACAGAAGTAAATGTCGGCCTGTATAGGCTCCAAAAATTAGCTCACATGTTTTGAACTGACAACAAAGAACTTCGTTTTTGATGGCTAGAGGTACAGTAGGCGTTCACAGTATACAGAAGTAAATGTTGGCCTGTATAGGCCGCAAAAATTAGCTTACATGGTTTGAACTGACAGCAAAGAACTTAATTTTTGATGGCTAGAGGTACAGTAGGCGTTCACAGTATACAGAAGTAAATGTTGGCCTGTATAGGCCGCAAAAATTAGCTTACATGGTTTGAACTGACAGCAAAGAACTTCATTTTTGATGGCTAGAGGTACAGTAGGCGTTCACAGTATACAGAAGTAAATGTTGGCCTGTATAGGCTCCAAAAATTAGCTCACATGGTTTGAACTGACAGCAAAGAACTTTGTTTTTGATGGCTAGAGGTACAGTAGGCGTTCACAGGATATATAAGTAAGTGTCGGCCTGTATAGGCTCCAAAAATTAGCTCACATGGTTTGAACTGACAGCAAAGAACTTCAATTTGATGGCTAGAGGTACAGTAGGCGTTCACAGTATACAGAAGTAAATGTCGGCCTATATAGGCTCCAAAAATTAGTTCACATGGTTTGAACTGACAGCAAAGAACTTCGTTTTTGATGGCTAGAGGTACAGTAGGGGTTCACGGTATACAGAAGTAAATGTCGGCCTGTATAGGCTCCAAAAATTAGCTCACATGTCTTGAACTGACAAAGAACTTCGTTTTTGATGGCTAGAGGTACAGTAGGCGTTCACAGTATACAGAAGTAAATGTTGGCCTGTATAGGCCGCAAAAATTAGCTCACATGGTTTGAACTGACAGCAAAGAACTTTGTTTTTCATGGCTAGAGGTACAGTAGGCGTTCACAGGATACATAAGTAAGTGTCGGCCTGTATAGGCTCCAAAAATTTGCTCACATGGTTTGAACTGACAGCAAAGAACTTCGTTTTTGATGGCTAGAGGTACAGTAGGCGTTCACAGTATACATAAGTAAATGTCGGCCTGTATAGGCCGCAAAAATTAGCTCTCATGGTTTGAACTGACCTCAAAGAACTTAGTTTTTGATGGCTAGAGGTACAGTAGGCGTTCACAGTATACAGAAGTAAATGTCGGCCTGTATAGGCTCCAAAAATTAGCTCACATGGTTTGAATTGACAGCAAAGTAGAACTTTGTTTTTGATGGCTAGAGGTTCAGTAGGCGTACACAGTATACAGAAGTAAATGTCGGCCTGTATAGGCCGCAAAAAATTAGCTCACATGGTTTGAACTGACAGCAAAGAACTTCGATTTGATGGCTAGAGGTACAGTAGGCCTTCACAGGATACATAAGTAAGTGCCGGCCTGTATAGGCCGCAAAAATTAGCTCACATGGTTTGAACTGACTGCAAAGAACTTCATTTTTGCTGGCTAGAGGTACAGTAGGCGTTCACAGTATACAGAAGTAAATGTCGGCCTGTATAGACCACAAAAATTAGCTCACATGGTTTGAACTGACAGCAAAGAACTTTGTTTTTGATGGCTAGAGGTACAGTAGGCATTCACAGTATACAGAAGTAAATGTCGGCCTATATAGGCTGCAAAAAAATTAGCCATTCAATGGACATGAAATGCCTTTTATGCCGCTGTATTTAGCGAAGACAAGGACCAGGGATTGTTGTGGGTCTGGCAGATATTTGTGGCCTGTGATGAGGAATTTCAATGAAACATGATCTACTGGTGGTCACATGTGTTGAATTTCTCAGAGATCAATGCCTTATTTATTTTTATAAATGTGAGGTGGTCTACACTGTCATGAGCTATCATGATCCCCGCTGCTGTGCTGAACGTCCTTTCGGACAGGACACTGGACGGGGGCAAGCCAACAGTTCCAATACAAATTGTGCAAGCTCTGGCCAGAGGTCAAGCCTGCCCACCCAGTAGTCCAGGGGTTCATCACTCCTCAGAGCATCCACATGGGCCGTTAACCCGATGTAGTCGGACACCTGTCGGACATCTTTTTTTACGCTCCAACATTTGAGCCACAGAAGCCTGCCTTTTTCCAGAACAACGTGACGACGGCATCATGGAAGGTGGAGTGTTGGACAACTGTGAGGAGACAAGAGAAGAAGGAGAAGAGGCTGGACGGTGAGAGCATGGAGTGTGGCTTTGTTGGTTCTGACGGTGTTGTTCCCACTGGGCTTGGTGATGGGATTTCAAGTGCCTTCTTAAGACGGTTGTCCCTAGGTGAGTGTTGGGCTTACCGCGACTTATGCGTTGACTGCAAAGGCTGCAGATGGCAACACTGGTGTCAGCAACGGACAGATTAAAAAAAGCCCACACTGCGGAGCCATGTGCCGGCGTCCTTGGAGCGCCAGATGTGACTGTACATGGTTGACGGCTTGCTCCTGATACATTTGCAGTCTGCTTTGTACCTCTTGTGCAATGCAAGTTCTGCCTGCCTTTCCTCCCTATCTGCCGGTCCATCAGTCTGCCAGTTCTACAAATAATTGGCTAGTAACTGTTGTCACTGTGTGTAGCACAGTTAACACAGCAAAAGAGGTCAAATTTTTGCAGGACTAAAATACAATCTTAGAAAAGTATACTGTTAAATAACACCTCACTTCAATCTGTGGTATTGGGGGGCCACAGGTTTATCACACCAGTTCTACAAATAATTGGCCAGAAACTGTTGTCACTGTGTGTAGCACTGTTTACACAGCAAGAGGCCAAATTTTTGCAGGACTAAAATACACTCTTAGAAAATTATTCTGCTACATAACACCCCACTTCAATATGTGGTATGGGTGGGGGGGGGCATTGGTGTATCACACCAGTTCCAAAAATTGGCCAGTGAGTTTGGCGTTGTGTGTACCAGACTTTACTCAGCAAACGAGGCAATATTGTTGCATGACACAAATACACTTGAAAAAGTTTACTCAGATAACACCCCACTTCAATATGTGGTATTGGGGGGGGGGGCATTGGTGCATCACACCAGTTCCAAAAATTGGCCAGTGAGTTTGGCGCTGTGTGTACCAGATTTCACTCAGCAAATGAGGCAATATTGTTGCATGACACAAATAAACATGTAAAAGTGTACTCAGATAACACCCCACTTCAATATGTGGTATTGGGGGGGGGGGCAATTGGTCTATCACACCAGTTATAATACATTATAAGTGCTTTTGTCACTGTGTGTAGTGTTGCTGCAGAAACGCTCAGTCTCACCACCACACCTGTCACAATGCTGCACAGTGCAAAATAATACTACTAATCCACTATAATATGCTTTCTACAAAGTATATTATACTGTGGATTACCCCCCACCCTTTTTAGTGCACTGCACAGCAATACCAAAAAAATTGCAGCCCTTTAAATGACTTTTGTGGACATTAACAGAGCAATTTTTGTCACTGCAGATGACGATCTCTAACTGCCCCTACAGCACAGACTGAATAACCTGTCCCTATACTGAAGAGAGACTGGACCTATACCGAAATACCAGCCTTGAAAAGGACTTTTGTGGATCTTCACAGCGCTATGTGTGTCTAGCAAACTCTCCCTGATGAGCACAGCAGACCTCTCCCTACGCTGGCAAAAAGCGGAATGTGAAATGGCCACCAGGTCAGGTCTATTTATAGGGTAGGGGGGACTGTCCATGTGCTGGAATGTTTAAATTGGCTGTCCCGTTCTACCTGACGGCTGTGTCATGGGTCAAAGTTCTCCCCAATGTAAACAAATATGGCCGCCGCGAACGACACCATGTGTTTGCAAATTTGCCAGGTAGCGAACAAGCAAAATTCGCCGCGAACCGACCACCGGGCGAACCGCAAGGCCATCTCTAGTGACAGCATCCAACATCCAGTATGTCCTATCAGTCTCGCCAATGAGGAGCTCCAGCTTGGATGGACGATTTTTTGTTCCTTATGTAGCACCCTCCTAGTTAGGTGCTAAAAGAGAGAGTATGGTTTTTGGGTTTTTCTGCTTACCAGGAAGATTGCCAGGTAAATGTATATTGCTTTCTGCCTACCATTGATCAGTATCTATTGGTAGGGTCTGCTTATGGTGCTCAGGTCCAGCTCAACTTGTCTGAAATGTTTCACACGGATCCAACAGGGAGGCATATTAGACAGTGGGAGGAAACCTGACAAGTGAGGTCACAGGCATTGTTACAGCAGAGGAAAGTGCCTCGGTGCATGCTGGGATACTGTATAAATGCCAGGCGCACATGTACAAAGTAGTTGGGGTCTTTCAGCTGGAGAGTGGGGTCATGGAAGTAGGGGGCGGCTGCCCCTCCTCTGTAGAAGTTGTCATGTGGCCTAAGGTGGTTGAGTCAGAGAGGAGCTGAACCCAGTTGTCCTGCAGAGCTGACTGAAAGGGAGACAGTGAAAAGGATCTGAATCTGCCTACAGTGAGTACAGATCTGTGTCATGGGGCCTGTCCTGAGAGGGCCATTCCTCTAGAGGAGTCAGTGGATGGGTGTCAGTCAAGGGGATGCTAGAGAGTGTCCTGAAGAGAAAGTAGTTGCATCAAGTCTGCTGCTGAAGAGAGCAAGAAGACTTAATTCTTCCATACAAGTGGCAGTATGGTTAAAGCAGTGTGTCTGCTTCCAAAAAAAATAATCTGGTGAGGCCGAGTGAGAGTTATACTCATCTACTGTGAATAGTTCAGTTGGAGTATCCCACTATTCCCTTCTCCCATCCAAGTTCCACAATAAATATAAAACCAAATCCCCTGGACTGTTTATTGAGTAACGAGCAACTGGGAATACAGATGGATGTGTGAAAAATTCCCCTAGTGACTGTCTGTAGGTAATCAGAGGGAGACCCAAGAAGTCAACACACAGCACAGGACAGTGCTACACTTACTTATTAGGCACTTGATGTCTATGTGAAGTCCATGGAAATTGTACCCATCTATTACTAAATTGCAGTACATCCCCCATTATCTCTTTCATAAACATCTATCTGGTGGGTTGGTACATTGTACGTAGACCTCCAGGATTTTCTGGAATTACTGATCAGATCAGATTCATGGGTTGTTCTTGTATCCTATTGACATACTGACACTGCCAGATGGGTTTATACATACAAACCCAATTCCAAAAAAGTTGGGACACTATACAAATTGTGAGTAAAAAAGGAATGGACTAATTTACAAATCTCATAAACTTATATTTTATTCACAATATAATATAGATAACATATCAAATGTTGAAAGTGAGACATTTTGAAATGTCATGCCAAATATTGGCTTATTTTGGATTTCATGAGAGCTACACATTCCAAAAAAGTTGGGACAGGTAGCAATAAGAGGCCGGAAAAGTTAAATGAACATATAAGGAACAGCCGGAGGACCAATTTATTAGCTCAATTGGCAACATGATTGAGTATAAAAAAAGACCTCTCAGAGTGGCAGTGTCTCTCAGAAGTCAAGATGGACAGAGGATCACCAATTCCCCCAATGCTGCGGCAAAAAATAGCGAAGCAATATCAGAAAGGAGTTTCTCAGAGAAAAATTGCATCATCTACAGTGCATAATATCATCCAAAGAATCAGAGAATCTGGAACAATCTCTGTGCGTAAGGGTCAAGGCCGGAAACCCATACTGGATGCCCGTGATCTTCGGGTCCTTAGACAGCACTGCATCACATACAGGAATGCTACTGTAATGGAAATAACAACATGGGCTCAGGAATACTTCCAGAAAACATTGTCGGTGAACACAATCCACTGTGCTATTTGCCATTGCCGGCTAAAACTCTATAGGCCAAAAAAGAAGCCATATCTAAACATGATCCAGAAGCGCAGGCATTTTCTCTGGGCCAAGGCTCATTTATAATGGACTGTGGCAAAGTGGAAAACTGTTCTGTGGTCAGACGAATCAAAATTTGAAGTTCTTTTTGGAAAACTGGGACGCCATGTCACCCGGACTAAAGAGGACAAGGACAACCCAAGTTGTTATCAGCGCTCAGTTTAGAAGCCTGCATCTATGATGGTATGGGGTTGCATGAGTGCGTGTGGCATGGGCAGCTTACACATCTGGAAAGGCACCATCAATGCTGAAAGGTATATCCAAGTTCTAGAACAACATATGCTCCCATTCAGACGTCGTCTCTTTCAGGGAAGACCTTGCATTTTCCAACATGACAATGCCAGACCGCATATTGCATCAATTACAACATCATGGCTGCGTAGAAGAAGGATCCGGGTACTGAAATGGCCAGCCTGCAGTCCAGATCTTTCACCCATAGAAAAAATTTGGCGCATCATAAAGAAGAAGATGTGACAAAGAAGACCTAAGACAGTTGAGCATCTAGAAGCCTGTATTAGACAAGAATGGGACAACATTCCTATTCCTAAACTTCAGCAACTTGTCTCCTCAGTCCCCAGACGTTAGCAGACTGTTATAGAAAGAAGAGGGGATGCCACACAGTGGTAAACATGGCCTTGTCCCAACTTTTTTGAGATGTGTTTATGCCATGAAATTTAAAATTAACTTAATTTTCCCTTAACCGCTTGCTGACTGCGCACAATATATTTACTGCGGCAGTCAGCCCCGTCCAGGCAGAGTGACGTAGATCTACGTCGCTAACCTGTCACCGGGTTTTGAGCCAATAGCGGGCGAGCGCGCGCCCGCTGAGGCGCGCGCCCGCCTCGGCTCGTTCACAGAGGAGTCCGGGCATGTGACCGGCGGACCCGATGTGCGCCGGTCACACTACGATCGTCGGTACAGCGGGAGAAAGGCGGGCGGCTTATGTAAACAAGCCGCCTGTCATTCTCCCCTGTGTAAAAATGGAGATCAGACGGTTCTACTATATAGAACCGTTGATCTCTATTTTTACAATAGGAGACCTGTCCCATCACAGTTAGAAACACGCCCCTAGGACACACTTAACCCCTCCCTCTCCAATACAGTTAACCCCTTCCCTGCCAGTGTCATTTTTACAGTAACAGTGCATATGTATAGCACTGATTACTGCAGTAATGTCACTGGTACCCCCAAAAGTGTCAAAAATGTCAGTCAAGGGTCCGATCTTTCCGCCGCAATGTCGCAGCACCGCAAAAAAAAAATCGCAGATCGCCGCCATTACTCGTTAAAAAAAAAAAAACACCAAAAATGACAAAAATCTTTCCCTTTGTTAGTAAACGGGATAACTTTTGTGCAAACCAATAAAAATACGCTTTTTGCAATTTTTTTTACCAAACATATGTAGCATAAAACAAATTGGCTGAAAATGTTAAAAAAGTTTGACTTTTATATTTTTTTGGGGGGGAATTTCATATAAAAAAATTTTGAAAAATATTGTTATTTTTGCAAAATTTACGCTCTTTTTTTGTTTATAGCGCATGATCAAAAAATCGCACAGGTGATCAAATACCACCAAAAGAAAGCTCTGTTTGTGGGAAAAAAAGGTCGTGAAATTAGTTTAGGTACAGCGTCGTACGACCGCGCAATTGTCCGTTAAAGTCACGCAGTAAAAAATCGCAAAAAAAACCCTGGTCAGGAAGGGGGTAAAATCTTCCGGGGCTTAAGTGGTTAAAATTATACATTTTCTCAGGTTAAACATTTGATATGTCATCTATGTTGTATTCTGAATAAAATAATGAAATTTAAAACTTCCACATCATTGCATTCTGTTTTTATTCACAATTTGTACAGTGTCCCAACGTTTTTAGGCTCAGGTTTGTACATACATGTTATCAATGAAGTCATGGCTTAGGTATGTACCAGTGAATGATGGGGGAACTTTGCCTTCGGGGGCAGACACAACTATCACTTTCATGGTCAGAACAAATTCCAGTGGGTTAAGAAGGTGCTAATGATGGAAGAACAGGTTTGCACACCTCATTGGGGCATACTGTACATGTGAGGTCTTTTAGTTTTATTTGCTTATATTTTGCCTCCCCCCAAACCCCTTCATCAACATGTTTACAACGTTTTTAAATAAAATCTTTCTGGTTTCATTACATACCTTAATTTAGACTCAGAGGCATCTTCAATGGATCTCTGTGCTTCTCAATACAATTCAGGCAGATCATGACTGGTGAGGGAGCAAGTAGGGTACTGTACATAGCTTTCTAAAAATATATATATATGGGGACATAAAAAAAGAGAAGAAAAAAGGAGAAACAAACTCAGATTCCAAAGTAAGAAATGACAAAAAAAAAAAAAAAGCTTTGGATAGTTTTTTTTTTAAATTCAATCGAAACAAAACGAACAGTATAAATATCAGGATAAACATAATAACAAAAAATATATCTTTATTAGCTGATCATCATCTAAGAAACAAAAAATAAAAACAAAACAACATTAGACATGTACTGTACCACTATGACCGATAACCTCAATAAACAGCCACCTCTATACCATAGATTACAAATACTAGAGTTGGACATAGAAATGGGTGAAGCTAATCATATACTGTGTGTGTGTGTGTGTATGTATATATATATATACCGTATATACACACATGCATACATTTTATATATATTGACCTGATATGATCTAATCAATAGCCCTATATATAGATAGAGATCAGATCAATATAGGGTATATGCAACTGACCGATAGATACTTAATGGCCTGATATCTAATCTATTGCCCTATATATACATATAGATCAGATCAATATAGGGTATACGCAACTGACCGATAGATACTCAATGACCTGATATGATCTAATCAATAGCCCTATATATAGATAGAGATCAGCTCAATATAGGGTATATGCAACTAACCAATAGATACTCAATGACCTGATATGATCTAATCAATAGCCATATATATAGATAGAGATCAGATCAATATAGGGTATATGCAACTGACCGATAGATACTTAATGGCCTGATATCTAATCTATTGCCCTATATAGAGATAGAGATCAGATCAATATAGGGTATACACAACTGACCGATAGATACTCAATGACCTGATATGATCTAATCAATAGCCCTATCTATCTATATATAGCGCTATTGATTAGATAGTTATATAGTTCATATGCAACTGGCCGATAGATACTCAATGACCTGATATGATCTAATCAATAGCTCTACATATAGATAGAGATCAGATCAATATAGGGTATACGCAACTGACCGATAGATACTCGATGGCCTGATATCTAATCTATTGCCCTATATGTAGATAGAGATCAATGTATGGCATATGGTCTATGGTATATATACTATATAAAGACAAAAAGGTAGCGCCAATACAATGAAAAAAATATATACAGTATATATTAAAACAAACAGTATATAATGAAAGTCCATCATCCACTTATAGGAGGCTAGCCGTAATAATAAAGTCCATATATGATAAAAAAGAGGTATCCAACACCAGCGTGAAAGGTAATGTGCACACAGCAGTCACCCTGTGAAGATGCAAGCAGCTTACCGGACATATATGACCCGCATTCAGAGTGGTCATATAAGGCAGAGATGGCAGATAACCAAAATGTCAGGCAGCAGATGAATGGATGGAACTCAACTCTCATAGGGAAGAATCAGCAAACTCCATAACATCCATAGCAACCGTCACTCATGACAGGAAAGGCACCAGATGCTCAGCGGTGACAATTAGCTGACAAGCTAACAGATCTCAGATAGTGTCGGTACAGGTAACCCCAGAGCAAATAAAAAGCCAATAGTGCAATATGTTTCAAACGATGATGAACATTTATTAAAAATTACACTCACATGATTCAGATTGAAAACAGGCATATATAAAATTCAAAAGACCGCGGTGCAAGCGTGCATCCGTCAGAGCGCCTTACGCACGTTTCGTCATAAATTTGACGTCATGAGAGGCGTGGTATATACTGCTCTACTGAATATACTTGACTGTCTGATCTCTTAAAGCGGAGTTCCAGCCATTCCCTCACCTGTCCAACGGTCCAGCGATGCGGCCGCCCGAAGCCTCGATCCTCTCCCTCGGCGCTGGCATCACTGCTGTGGGCACCCGGCTGTGACAGTTTGCGGCTTCACAGCCGGGTACCCACTGCGCATGCGCGAGTCACGCTGCGCGTCTTGATTGGCCGGCAATCTTCTGGGACCTCTGACGTGTCCCAGAAGATTGCAGGGAGGGAGGGAGAGAGGAGAACTTCCGTTCAGGGCGCCGCGGCGCTCCGAGCGGAAGTGGGAGTGGGTACCTGTCAAAACTAGGTACCCGCTCCCCCCCAAAAAAAAATGACATGCCAAATGTGGCATGTCAGGGGGTCAGGACTCCCTAAAGCGGAAGTTCCACTTTTGGGTGGAACTCCGCTTTAACTTGTAAAAAGCACAAATCTCTCTCCCTGCCTAACTGCTACCAATGTCTATAATTACACTAAACTGCACTGACTGAAAAACTGCAAATGACTCTCCTTTCCCTGCCTGAAAAACATGATCCTCTCCTTCCCTATACTCACACTGCTAGCATGGTCTCTAATTAGACTACACTGCACTGTCTGAAAAACTGCAACTCACTTTGCTCTCCCTGCCTGAAAAACACGATCCTCTCCCTCCCTAACTCGCACTGCTAGCAATGTCTCACTGCACTGTCTGGAAAAACTGCAAAATAACTATTCTCTCCCTGCCTCAAACACGTTCCTCTCCCTGTCTCTTATCTCACCCACACAATCACACTACACTCTGCAGCTGTGCGAGCAGCCTTTATATAGTGTGGGGCGTGTATTTAGCTCCTTAGCAATGATTGGCTAAAGGCAGCCTGCCATTTGTCCAATCATGGCAGAGATGATTTGATTGGATTTGATTGGAGCATGGAGGTCAGGGTGCAAGCTTTGGCCGATCACATAACGTGTGCGCAGTGTATTATGGGCACTCGAATTTCCCACGAAGAAACAAAAAATGTGAGGGGTGTACTGACTTTTGTGATACTGTATACTATACTGTATATATTATATATACTCCAGTAGCTGTCACTGCACACATATCTGAGATAAAATGGTATAAAAAAAAATATAATACAAAAGATAAGGTGCGCACTTCTGTTTGCGTTCCACCCGGACCGGAAGTGGCGTTGCTGAAGACCGGAAATTGCGTCAACGCATTTTACTTCTCCCAGTGGGCGTTGCCACAGACAGAAATTTTCGGTTCTGCAGTACGTTCTTATAGTCCTACGCTGATGGTCACATGACCTATCCCTGACTTCCTGTTTGGTGTACACGGCTTCACAAGCACCCAAAAGTTGCATTTGGGTAAGGAGCCGACATCCTGGGGATATATACTGCCACCTTCTAAAAACATTTTTAGGTTTGAACAAATTTCAAGCCATACTCTCAAATGATATATTTATTCCCCGCCTCCACATAAAATCTATATGAATCTTTAAAATTGTTATTATTAAATAAAAATGTAATTATTAAAATACCCCCAACAGTTTGCGCTTTATATAAACCCAGACACTAAGTGCCAGAGAGAAGTAAAAGACATGACTGAGCATCATGTGACCTGAGTAAAATGGCTGCCGAAGTCAGGTCAGGGCCGGGATAGGAGAATATGGTGGACAGTTCAATGTACAGGAAAAAGTACAAGGGAGGCTCTGAGAGGAACCTGCAACCCCAGAGATAGAGATGAAGAGACAAGTCCAAAACCAGACATGAACCCGATATAAAATCACCAAATAAATGTGCGGAGAGTAAAAATAAACAGAACTGGGAGACAATAAACTCAGGACAGGGGGAGCACAGAAGGTTCCAGAACCCAGAGCAGAGCGCTCCCACAGGCAGCAGAAGGATCCATGGAAATACTGAGGAGACCTGTGATAGGGATCTCCATAGGGAAGATGACTGGAGAGGGAGGGGGCGGGGCCCAGGAATGGAGGGAAGGCTCTGGAGTGGACAACTAGCAGCAGTGAGCGGGGACAAAGTGTGTTAGTATCACAGACTGTAAAGCACAGATCCAGTGACATTCATATATATATATATGTATATAGTACAACATTTTATATACCTGTAAGCATTAAAAGGTGACAAAACCTGAGTACAAGAAGTCATCCACAGCCGGCCTCTATCTCCCTCAGTGTTCTCATCTCCTCACACACCACTTCCTGGTCACACTGTGATGATGAAACCTGGGTGGAGCTTGATGATGTCATCACAGTGTGACCAGGAAGTGGTGTGTGAGGAGATGAGAACACTGAGGGAGATAGAGGCCGACTCTGGGTGACTTCTTATCTTTCTGCTCAGGTTTTCTCACCTATTAATGTGAGTGAATTTTTATCTCATCTCTGCTCCTTGCTCTATAACTCTCCTCTCCTGAAATACTCTGCACTGCTGGGTGACTCTGTTCCTTCCTCTAACTCTCCTCTCCTGAAATACTCTGCTTTCCTGGAGGACTCTGCTCCTTCCTCTATAACTCTCCTCTCCTGAAATACTCTGCACTGCTGGAGGACTCTGCTCCTTCCTCTATAACTCTCCTCTGCTGAAATACTCTGCTCTGCTGGAGGACTCTGCTCCTTTCTCTATAACTCTCCTCTCCTGAAATACTCTGCACTGCTGGAGGACTCTGCTCCTTCCTCTATAACTCTCCTCTCCTGAAATACTCTGCACTGCTGGAGGACTCTGCTCCTTCCTCTATAACTCTCCTCTCCTGAAATACTCTGCTCTGCTAGAGGACTCTGCTCCTTCCTCTATAAATCTCCTCTCCTGAAATACTCTGCTCTGCTAGAGGACTCTGCTCCTTCCTCTATAACTCTCCTCTCCTGAAATACTCTGCACTGCTGGAGGACTCTGCTCCTTCCTCTATAACTCTCCTCTCCTGAAATACTCTGCTCTGCTAGAGGACTCTGCTCCTTCCTCTATAACTCTCCTCTCCTGAAATACTCTGCACTGCTGGAGGACTCTGCTCCTTTCTCTATAACTCTCCTCTCCTGAAATACTCTGCTCTGCTGGAGGACTCTGCTCCTTCCTCTATAACTCTCCTCTCCTGAAATACTCTGCACTGCTGGAGGACTCTGATCCTTCCTCTATAACTCTCCTCTACTGAAATACTCTGCTCCTTCCTCTATAACTCTCCTCTCCTGAAATTCTCTGCACTGCTGGAGGACTCTGCTCCTTCCTCTATAACTCTCCTGAAGTACTCTGCTCTGCTGGAGGACTCCGCTCCTTCCTCTATAACTCTCCTCTCCTAAAATACTCTGCTCTGCTGGAGGACTCTGCTCCTTCCTCTATAACTCTCCTCTCCTGAAATACTCTGCACTGCTGGAGGACTCTGCTCATTCCTCTATAACTCTCCTCTCCTGAAATACTCTGCACTGCTGGGTGACTCTGTTCCTTCCTCTATAACTCTCCTCTCCTGAAATACTCTGCTTCCCTGGAGGACTCTGCTCCTTCCTCTATAACTCTCCTCTCCTGAAATACTCTGCACTGCTGGAGGACTCTGCTCCTTCCTCTATAACTCTCCTCTCCTGAAATACTCTGCACTGCTGGAGGACTCTGCTCCTTCCTCTATAACTCTCCTGAAGTACTCTGCTCTGCTGGAGAACTCCGCTCCTTCCTCTATAACTCTCCTCTACTGAAATACTCTGCTCTGCTGGAGGACTCTGCTCCTTCCTCTATAACTCTCCTCTCCTGAAATACTCTGCACTGCTGGAGGACTCTGCTCCTTCCTCTATAACTCTCCTCTCCTGAAATACTCTGCACTGCTGGAGGACTCTGCTCCTTCCTCTATAACTCTCCTCTCCTGAAATACTCTGCTCTGCTGGAAGACTCTGCTCTTTCCTCTATAACTCCCTTCTCCTGAAATACTCTGCACTGCGGGAGGACTCTGCTCCTTCCTCTATAACTCTCCTCTCCTGAAATACTCTGCCCTGCTGGAAGACTCTGCTCTTTCCTCTATAACTCTCCTCTCCTGAAATACTCTGCACTGCTGGAGGACTCTGCTCCTTCCTCTATAACTCTCCTCTCCTGAAACACTCTGCTATGCTGGAGGACTCTGCTCCTTCCTCTATAACTCTCCTCTCCTGAAATACTCTGCTCTGCTGGAAGACTCTGCTCTTTCCTCTATAACTCCCTTCTCCTGAAATACTCTGCACTGCGGGAGGACTCTGCTCCTTCCTCTATAACTCTCCTCTCCTGAAATACTCTGCCCTGCTGGAAGACTCTGCTCTTTCCTCTATAACTCTCCTCTCCTGAAATACTCTGCACTGCTGGAGGACTCTGCTCCTTCATCTATAACTCTCCTCTCCTGAAATACTCTGCTCTGCTGGAGGACTCTGCTCCTTCCTCTATAACTCTCCTCTCCTGAAACACTCTGCTCTGCTGGAGGACTCTGCTCCTTCCTCTATAACTCTCCTCTCCTGAAATACTCTGCACTGCTGGAGGACACTGCTGATCTTTGATTGAAAAGAATCCAGCAACAAATTGTATACAAAAGTAAACAACAAAACCACAGTACAATACTCCGACAGAAAGCACCCGTCCCCTTTTCTCCTACCATGGGGGGCCTGCCAGTTCTGGCTGTGCTACTGCCCTCCCTCCTGTAAGATCATTGCTCTGTCCGGGGGGTGTTGCGGTTGGCCCGCTAAGAGGAGGCTGAGCTCTGTTACTATGACTGAGAGAGTCAGCCAATCCATGTAGAGAGTAGAGAGGCGGAGGTTTTTGCTGAAGGAGAGTCAGCTGACCAGAAGGGGGAGGAGCTCTCCCCTCTGCGAGGAGACCCCATGTGACACACAGGCACCCTTGGAGGCCCTTTTCGTGACTACTGAGGGGAATCGACTGGGCGGCTGTGTACGTTACAAATTGCCAACCTCCACCTCTGATCCCAACCTCCACCACTGATTCCAACCTCCACCACGGATCGCAACCTCCACCACGGATCGCAACCTCCCCCACGGATCGCAACCTCCACCACTGCTGCCTCTCACTGATCCCACACCACAGATTTCATAATTACCCCCGCCCCGCATCACCTCAACAACAGAGATCCCTGGTGGTGGGGGGATGGGATCAGTAAGAGGCAGAGGTGGTGGTAGTGGGGGAGGATGGCACCACCACTAAACCCATTCCTCCTCACCATCCCTACCCCCTCACCACCACTGATTCCCCCCCCCCTCACCACCATCTCTGATACCACCTCAACCCACCACCATCTCCCCCCACTGATCCCACCCCTCCCCACCATCGCCGCCACTTATACCTCCCCCCACACTACCACCGCCTCCGCCCCTGATCCCACCCCCCCCCCTACCACCATCACCCCTACTGATTCCACTCCCCTCCCTACCATCACTCCCACTGATCCCACCCCCCACCACTGATTTCACTCCCCCTCTCTACCACCGGCTGGTAGAGAGGCGGAGGTGGACGCTAAAAGAGAGTCAGCTGACAGGCTGACACCAACAGCGTGAAGGCGGAGGGACACACAGGCATCCCTGGTGGCACTTGTGAATACTGAGGGGAATCGACTGACAGCTATGTAAGTGACAAATTGCCAGTGCAGATGATGATCCCAACCTCCACCACTGCTGCCTCTTACTGATCCCACACCACAGATTTCATCCCTACCCCCCCCCCCTCTACAACAGAGATCCTTGGTGGTGGGGGGATGGAATCAGTAAGAGGCACAGGTGGGGGAGGATGGCACCACCACTAATCCCACCCCTCCTCACCACCCCCACCCCCCCTCACCACCATTGATCCCACCCCCCTCTCTCCACCTTCACTACCACTGATATCACTCCCCCTCCCTACAATCGCACCACTGATCCCACCCCCTCCCTACCATCACCCCCACTGATCCCACCCCTTCCCAACTATCGCCCCTACTGATCCCACCCCACCTCCCTACCATCGCTCCAACTGATCCCACCCCCACCACCATCGCCGCCACTGATCCCACCCCCACACCACCATCACCGCCACTGATCCCACCCCTCTCTTTACCATTGTCGCCACTGATCCCTCCCTACCATCGCCCCCACTGATCCCAGCCCCCTCCCTACCATCTCCAGCCAGTGATCCCTCCCTACTATCGCCCCCCCCTGATCCCACCCCCCTCCCTAATATCGCCCCACTGATCCCACCCCCTCCCCACCATTGCCGCCACTGATCCCACCCCTCCACACCACCACTAATCCCCCACACCACCACTGCCACTGATCCCACCCCCTCCCCCTACCGTTGCCCCCACAGATCCCACCCCCATCACCACCACTAATCCCTTCCCCCCACACAACCACCGCCTCCACTGATCCCAACCCCCTCCCCACCATCGCCCCCACTGATCCCACCCCCCTCCCTACTATCGCCCCTACTGATCCTACCTCCCTACCATCGCTAACACCCCCCCTCCCTACCATCGCTTTAACTGATCCCACCCCCTCCCTACTATCGCCCCCACTGATCCCACCCCCAACACCATCGCCGCCACTGATCCCACCCTCAGGCCACCATCACCGCCACTGATCCCACCCCCACCACTATCGCCGCCACTGATCACACCCCCACACCACCATCACCGCCACTGATCCCTCCCTACCATTGCCCCCACTGATCCCAGCCCCCTCCCTACCATCTTCCCCACTGATCCCTCCCTACCATTGCCCCCACTGATCCCAGCCCCCTCCCTACTATCGCCCCCACTGATCCCACCCCCCTCCCTACCATCGCTCCCACCCCCCCTCCCTACCATCGCTCCCACCACCATCGCCGCTACTGATCCCATCCAACTCCCCACCATTGCTGCCACTGATCCCACCCCCCCCCCAACACCACTAATCCCTTCCCCCCATACCACCACCACTGATCCCACCCCCTCCCCCTACCGTTGCCCCCACAGATCCAACCCCCACTACCACCACTAATCCTTCCCCCCCCACACAACCACCGCCGCCACTGATCCCACCCCCCCACCACCTTCGCCACCACTGATTGCACCCCCCCCCCCGCACACCACCGCGGCCACTGATCCCACCCCCCGCACACCACCACCACTAATCCCTTCCCCCAACACCACCGCCGCCGCTACTGATCCCCCTCCCCCTACCGCCGCCCCTACTGATCCCACCCCCCACCACCACTAATCTCTCGCCCCACACAACCACCACCGCCACTGATCCCACTCCCCACCACCATTGCCACCACTAATCCCTCCCCCCCACACCACTGCTGCCGCCACTGATCCCACCCCCACACCACCATAACCGCCACTGATCCCACCCCTCTCTTCACCATCGCCGCCACTGATCCCTCCCTACCATCGCCCCCACTGATCCCACACCCCTCCCTACCATCGCCCCCACTGATCCCACCCCCTTCCCTACTATCGCCCTCACTGATCCCACCCCCTTCCCTATCATCGCTCTCACTGATCCCACCTCCCTCCCTATTATCACCCCCACTGATCCCACCCCCCTCCCCACCATCGCTGCCACTGATCCTACCCCCCCCCCCACACCACCACTTATCCCTTCCCCCCACACTCCCCACCAGCCCTAATACTGATCCCATTCCCCCTTTCCCCACCAGCCTGCCACTGATCCCATACCCCCCTCCCCACCAGCACTATTACTGATTCCATTCCCCCCTTTCCACCAGCACTGGCACAGGTCCCATACCCCTCTCCCCACACCAGCACTATTACTGATCCCATTCCTCCTTTATCCACCAGCACTGCCACAGGTCCCATCCCCCCCTCCCCACCAGCCCTGCCACATATCCCATTCCCCCTTCCCCACCAGCCCTGCCACAGATCTCATTCCTCCCTCCCCACCAGCCCTGTCACTGATCCCCTCTCCCCTCCAGCACAATTACTGATCCCATGCCCCCTCTCCCCACCAGCACTATTACTGATCCCATTCCTCCCTCTCCATCAGCCCTGCCACTGATCCCATCCCCCCCTCTCCCCACCAGCCCTAATACTGATCCCATTCCCCCACCAGCCTGCCACTGATCCCATACCCCCCCTCCCCACCAGCACTATTACTGATTCCATTCCCCCCTCATCACCAGCACTGGCACAGGTCCCATACCCCTCTCCCCACACCAGCACTATAACTGATCCCATTCCTCCTTTATCCACCAGCACTGCCACAGGTCCCATTCCCCCCTCTCCTCCAGCCCTGCCACTGATCCCATCCCGCCTCTTCCCACCAGGACTATTACTGATCCCATTCCCCCCTCCCCATCAGTCCTGCCACTGATCCCATACCCTCCTCTCCCCCCCAGCACTGTTACTAATCCCATTCCCCCTCTCCCCACCAGCACTGCCACTGATCCCATCCCTCTCTCCCCACCCAACCAGCACTGTTGGGTGGTATTATATAAAGCAGGGATTCCCAAACTACGGCTCTCTAGTTGTTTAGGAACTACAATTCCCATCATGCCTAGTCATGTCTGTGAATGTCAGAGTTTTACAATGCCTCATGGGATGTGTAGTTCTGCAACAGCTGCAGGGCCGTAGTTTGGGAATCCTTGATATAAAGTATATACAGTAGGTTTTTATACCCTGTCTCTGTCCAGGGTGCCTTACAAACCTGTTAGAGGTTGAGGGTCTTGAAGGAGTTCTAGAGGATGACTAACATTAAAACTTTGATGTCTCTCAGAAGAATGCACGTTTCCTCACACTGGAAGAATATATGAGAATATGTGGCTGCTGTACCATGTACTGGTATGAGGAAGTCTCCTGTTCTCTTTGTATTACTTCCTTTATGTGAAATCCCTGATGTTCCTGCCAGTCCCTCTGCTTTCCTATTAAATACTGACCACACTAGGCAGGAGAAAGTCAGTTCTATAATTATGCTGGGAACTCAGTGTGATCTCCTCCAATGATCAGACTTGTCCTAACACATCCCCCCGCCCTGCTTAGCCATTCACCGGGAAGCTCAGTGTACTGTTGCTTTTCCTTCCCTTAGATATTAAGCAGCTGAGAACAGGGAATGTGATCATTTGTAAAAAAAAAGAAAAGTATAAAAAAATGTGATTATAATTGTTTTTTTTCTATATCTATACACAAATGTTTTGGCTTTCATTTCTATTTTAAACTGAATGGGTTGTTTTACAAGGTGATCGTTTACATACAGCAGAGGTGGGGGACTCGAGTCACATGACTTGAGTTAAGTCACCAGTTTGAGGACTTGAGACTTGCTTGACTAAAATGAATAAAAGACTCGACTTGACTTTGGCTTGGTATTCATGACTTGAGACTTGACTCTGACTTGAGACATATGACTCGCAATGACTTTACTTTTTTAAGTTATTAAATATTTGCATTTTCTCAAGATGTGTTAAAGCAAAATGAATGTGCCTGTTATGTTTCTGACACCACAGTCACTTAAAACACCTCGGTGTGTATTTTTAGGACACTGGCTGTTTAACAATGGAAATATTTAACATGTTTTTAGTGACTGTGGTGTTGATGACCGGACGAAGGATTTTGAGCTGTTTGGGCATTCAAAGTGTTTCTTTAATATGCCAAGAAAAAAGCACTAAGCAGTTTTGTTAATTTTGAAAATAAAACAAAATTTTTTCTGACCACTGACTTTTAGAGCCCATTCACACTAGCGCGACTTGTGTGCCCTCAAGTCGCCCCAAGTCGCTTGACATAACCAAAGCAATGTTAATCAATCAGTGCCGTCTTAATTGGCACTACTGAAGTCGCTCCGACTTCAGAAAAGGGTCCTATACTACTTTGAGGCGACTTGTGATCCGACTTGTCCCATATACTTCAATGGGAGTCGCCTCCTTATCTTAATTGACACGACTTGTTATCAGACTTTCCAGGAAGAAGAAAGATTAGCCAGGCATTCCCCACATTGCAGCCATGCTATATGGTGTATATATATATATATGTAATGGTATATATATTCCATTATCTCTGCTTGGTCTGTGTGAGTGGCACTGGTGGACACAGATAAGTGGCACTGGTGGACACTGATTCGTGGCACTGATATGTGGCACTGGTGGACACTGATATGTGGCACTAGTGGACACTGATACGTGGCACTGGTGGACACGGATACGTGGCACTGATTCGTGGCACTGGTGGACACTGATTCGTGGCACTGGTGGACACTGATTCGTGGCACTGGTGGACACTGATTCGTGGCACTGGTGGACACTGATTCGTGGCACTGATATGTGGCACTGGTGGACACTGATATGTGGCACTGATACGTGGCACTGGTGGACACTGATTCGTGGCACTGATATGTGGCGCTGGTGGACACATATGTGGCACTGGTGGGCAGTGGCACTGGTGGACACATGTGGCACTGGTGGGCAGTGGCACTGGTGGACACATACGTGGCACTGGTGGGCAGTGGCACTGGTGGACACTGATACATGGCACTGGTGGGCAATGAGGAAATGAGTAAAAAAAAAACAGAAAAGGGGAGTTAGGTCACAACACATCATATTCTGATTGGCCAAATACAAAGTTGTCTGTCATGTAATAAGTCGCGCAAAATAATTCACAAGTCGCGCTGAAGTCGCGGTAAAGTCGCGGTAAATGTGAACCGGCTCTTAACCGATTTAAAGGTGAAAATTGGGGTAGATCAGTATTTTGACTTATGGAGTATGAATGGAGTTCAATGGAGTTTGAAAGTTCTAACGAACTTGGCCCCCCTCCCTTTCGCGGTGTTCTGGTGTGAACCGAACCGGTGGGTGTTCGGCCCATCACTACTCTACAGCAATGCTGGCAGCACTTATATGTCTATTTCCCAAAGACAACCTCTGGATATGACGCTGAGCACGTGCACTCAACTACTTTGGTCAACCATGGCGAGGCCTGTTCTCAGTGGAACCTGTCCTGTTAAACTGCTGTATGGTCTTGGCCACCATGCTGCAGCTCAGTTTCAGGGTCTTGGCAATCTTCTTATAGCCTAGGCCATCTTTATGTAGAGCAACAATTCTTTTTTTCAGATCCTCAGAGAGTTCTTTGTCATGAGGTGCCACGTTGAACTTCCAGTGGCCAGTATGAGAGAGTGAGAAAGATAACACCAAATTTAACACACCTGCTCCCCAATTGTCACTTGGGGGGTGTACTCACTTTTGTTGCCAGCGGTTTAGACATTAATGGCTGTGTGTTGAGTTATTTTGAGGGGACAGAAAATTAACACTGTTATACAAGCTGTACAGTCACTACTAGGGATGGCCTTGCGGTTCGCCCGACGGTCGGTTCGCGGGAAATTTTGCTTGTTTGCTACCCGCCAAATTTGCGAACACATGGCTTAGTTAGTGGCGGCCATATTAGTTTACATTGGGGAGAACTTTGACCCATGACCCAGCCATCAGGTGGAACGGGACAGCCATTTAAAATATTTCAGCACATGGAAATGCCCCCTACCCTATAAATAGACCTGAGCTGTTGGCCATTTCACATTTTGCTTTTTGCTAGCGTAGGGAAAGGTTGCCTATGCTCATGAGGGAGAGATTGCCAGACACAAATAGCTCTGTGAAGATCCAAAAAAGTCCTTTTCAGGGCTGGTATTTCGGTATAGGTCTACTAGTATCTTTTCAGGTTAGGGGCAGGTATCCAGTCGGTGCTTTAGGGGCAGTTAGAGATCGGCAGCAGTCACACAAATTGCTCTGTTAATGTCCACAAAAGTCATTTAAAGGGCTGCAAATTTTTTGGTATTGCTGTGCAGTGCACTAAAAAGGGTGGTGGGGTGGGGGAGGGGGGTAATCCACAGTATAATATACTTTGTAGAAAGCATATTATAGTGGATTAGTAGTATTATTGTGCACTGTGCAGCATTGTGACAGGTGTGGTGATTGAACGTTGCTGCAGCAATACTACACACAGTGACAAAAGGACTTATAATGTATTATAACTGGAGTGGAGACCAATGGCCCCCCAATACCACATATTGAAGTGGGGTGTTATCTGAGTATACTTTTACAAGTGTATTTGTGTCCTGCAACAATATTGCCTCTTTTGCTGTGTTAAGTCTGGTACACACAGTGCCAAACTCACTGGCCAATTTTTTGAACAACTGGTGTGATAGACCAATGGCCCCCCAATACCACATATTGAAGTGGGGTGTTATTTAACAGTATAATTTTCTAAGAGTGTATTTTACTCCTGCAAAAATGTGGCCTCTTTTGCTGTGTTAACTGTGCTACACACAGTGACAACAGTTACTGGCCAATTATTTGTACAACTGGCGGACTGACGGACCGGCAGATAGGGAGAAGAGGCAGGCAGAACTTGCATTGCACAAGAGGTACAAAGCAGACTGCAAATGTATCGGGAGCGAGTCATCAACCATGTACAGTAACATCTGGCACTCCCAGGACGCCATCACATGGCTCCGCAGTGTGGGCTTTTTTAATGTGTCTGTTGCTGACAACAGTGTTGCCATCTGCAGCCTTTGCAGTCAACGCATAAGTCGCGGTAAGCCCAACACTCACCTAGGGACCACCACCTTAAGAAGGCACCTGAAATCGCATCACCGAGCCCAGTAGGAGCAACACAGTCAGAACCCACAAAGCCACACCCCAGGCTCTCACCGTCCAGCCTCTTCTCCTCCTTCTCCTTCTCCTGTCTCCTCACAGTTGTCCTCCACTCCACCTTCCATGATGCCATCGTCACGTTGTTCTGGAAAAAGGCAGGCTTCTGTGGCTCAAATGTTGGAGCGTACAAAAAAGGTGTCCGACAGGTGTCCGACTACATCGGGTTAATGGCCGATGTGAACACTCTGAGGAGTGATGAACCCCTGGACTACTGGGTGGGCAGGCTTGACCTCTGGTCAATAAAAAAACAGGAATATCGGCGCAAGCATGAATAAATAAATGGATGGAAATAGATAAAAGCAGCTGACACCAAGGTAAAAATATGTAAAACCCAATGTAAAACTGATAATGAAAAGTGCAGCGCTAAAACAATAGGACAATAAAAACATCAATGGATAGATGAAGAGTCTATGAATGGCACACAGTAGTCTTGTAAAAAAGAGGAGAAAACAGTCCAATACGAAATCCCAATGAAAGTGCTCAGTGCTGATCAGTAAACAGGACACAAGTGCTTGTTCAGTGCAATCCTTCACCAGAGGTGCTAGCCTCTCACCTGTACCTGTGAAAAGACAGCCTTAAAAGTACACTCCCAGCAATGTGAAAATCCTGACCAGGACAGCAATCACAGAGGGCATCTCTCCTTTTTGTTAAGGTGTTCACAACGATCCCCATGTAATAGAAAGGGGGCAGACCATAGTGCAATATGTTTCAAACACCACAATTTATTAATAAAACAAATGGACAGCCTCTTACTTCAAGGTAATGCAAAAACGAGCAGTACAGCAATCCAGCTGGTCTCCAGACAGAGCGGAAAGCTCTGCTGACAGGGGCTACGAGTGACGTCACGATCTCCTCCCCCTTGCGCACGCGTATCGTCCGTGGGCGGGACTTCCTCAGCGTATGGGCGGACGTCACTCTTTTTATATGCATCACTCCGCTCAATTCAGCGTCGCTGCTGGCATAGCAACGTCGGAGGAAAACCGGAAGTGCCCCAGGGCCCGCCCCACACAGGAAGCAGTACATTGACCCAGGAACATAAACAGAGTCCTCCATATACACCGAGACAGCAACAAGGGCTAAAGGGCTAGTAACGCCCATTACTGTTCAAGAGCGGGGGGATATAGAATATCAGAACTAACATAAATATGGCAAAAGATATATTAATAAAAATTACAGAAAAAACATATATTTGGGAACTAATGCCCCTAAATGTATAAATACATGAGGGGATCATGATAAATCACTTGCAGCCCCTGTATACAAAAGAAAGCAGTACAAAAAAAGGCAATATATAATAAAAAACATATGATAAAAACATCAAATGTAAATCCATAAATACAATAGTGTTCAAAGGTCAAAAAAAAAAACATACATAAAATGGGTATATAATAGAGTCCATATCATAAAAGCCCATATGTATAAGGGACCTAAAATTCATATGTTGATAAAAAGTATTGATAAAAAACTTGAGGGTAAAAACGAAGAAAAACTACCGATCTGAGATAAAACAGTTGAGGTCGAAGTCCACATTTAGACCTCTGGGGACCCCAACTTTTGTCTCAAAGATCCAGTAAGAGTCACGCTTACTTATTTGCCTAATAAAACATTGGAGGGGGGGGGGGTAATTTTATTAGGCAAATAAGTAAGCGTGAATCTTACTGGATCTTTGAGACAAAAGTTGGGGTCCCCAGAGGTCTAAATGTGGACTTCGACCTCAACTGTTTTATCTCAGATCGGTAGTCTGAAAAGCCTGAAATGTGGCAAAAGGCTGCAAAGTTCAAGGGGGCCGAATACTTTCGTAAGGCACTGTACTTCTGTATACTGTGAATGCCTAATGCACCTCTAGCCATCAAATACACTACGTTCTTTGCTGTCAGTTAAACCCATGTGAGCTAATTTTTGGAGACTATACAGGCCGACACTTACTTCTGTACACTGTGAATGCCTAATGCACCTCTAGCTATCAAATACTACATTCTTTGCTGTCAGTTAAACCCCTGTGGGCTAATTTTTGGGGCCTATACAGGCCCGACACTTACTTCTCTATCCTGTGTGAATGCCTAATGTACCTCTAGCCATCAAATACACTACATACTTTGCTGTCAGTTAAACCCATGTGGGCTAATTTTTGGGGCCTTTTATGGCCAACACTTACTTCTGTATCCTGTGAATGCCTAATGTACCTTCAGTCACAGAATACTACGTACTTAGCTGTCAGGTAAACCCATGTGGGCTAATTTTTGGGGCCAATACTGGCATACACTTACTTCTGTATCCTGTGAATGCCTAATGTACCTTCAGCCACAGAATACTACGTTCTTAGCTGTCAGGTAAATGCATGTGGGCTAATTTTTGGGGCCTGGAATGGCCGACACTTCTTTGTCCTGTGAATGCCTAATTTTTCAGACTGGAATTGAAAATCTATGGGTCTGTAAAGGTTCAGCCAAATTGTAGAATGGATGCAGACCCATTTTACAGATGTGTAAATGGACCCTATATGTATTAGACATGTATTTACCGGCTGCTGTCAGTTCTGGCTGATTTATGAAAAAAAATATATATTTTTTGCTGTAAAAAAAAAATAAATTAGGGCAACTTTTTCAATTGCAATACTTCTGTTATGACATTGTCCATGTGCTGGGACTATTTGTGCACAGCTAGTATGTCTTTTGTGGCTGCAAATATGACCTAAAGGTTTTTAAAGTTCGCCTCCCGTTAAAGTCAATGGGGCCTGCCACATACTCGCGGTTTGCAAACTTTTGCGGCTGACCTTCGCGAATCGCCCCGGCCGATGTTTGTCCATCTCTACTCACTACTTTACATTGTAGCAAAGTATAATTTATTTAGTGTTGTCACATGAAAAGATATAATAAAATATATACAAAAATGTGAGGGGTGTACTCACTATTGTGAGATACTGTATATATGTGTATTTACTGTACATTTTGTTTATGGCTCTATGTATGTTTGATTGTTTTACTTTTTCCAACATTGCTAATACAATTCAGTCTTATTTTCTCTGACTTTCTAGAACTACAGGTTTAATATTTGAGGGTGTTATCTTACAAAGTAAAAGGTCTAAATTCTCTCCTGAGGAGATGGTTTGCCCTAAAAGAATTTAAAGCCTCTCATACAAATGTCATATTTGTACAAAGACATTTTTGTGAGGGGAGTGATCTCAATTTTGTTTTGAAACATTTCTCAACCTATTTTGTAGCCTCATACTTCCGGCAAAGCAGGTATTGCTACTTTGATTAAAAATACTTGCCTTTTAACCACCTCAACCTCAACCCACTTCTGTACACTGTGAATTCCTATTGTACCTCTAGCCATCAAATACACTACGTTCTTTGCTGTCAGTTAAACCCATGTGGGCTAATTTTTGGGGCCTATACAGGCCCGACACTGACTTCTCTATCCTGTGTGAATGCCTAATGTACCTCTAGCCATCAAATACACTACATACTTTGCTGTCAGTTAAACCCATGTGGGCTAATTTTTGGGGCCTATACTGGCCGACATTTACTTCTGTATCCTGTGAATGCCTAATGTACCTTCAGCCACAGAATACTACGTTCTTAGCTGTCAGGTAAATGCATGTGGGCTAATTTTTGGGGCCTGGAATGGCCGACACTTCTTTGTCCTGTGAATGCCTAATTTTTCAGACTGGAATTGAAAATCAATGGGTCTGTAAAGGTTCCGCCAAATTGTAGAATGGATGCAGACCCATTTTACAGATGTGTGAATGGACCCTATATGTATTAGACAATGTATTTACCGGCTGCTGTCAGTTCTGGCTGATTTATGAAAAAAAAATTATTTTTTGCTGTAAAATAAAAAATTAGGGCAACTTTTTCAATTGCAATACTTCTGTTATGACATTGTCCATGTGCTGGGACTATTTGTGCACAGCTAGTACGTCTTTTGTGGCTGCAAATATGACCTAAAGGTTTTTAAAGTTCGCTTCCCATTAGTCAATGGGGCCTGCCGCATACTCGCGGTTCGCGAACTTTTGCGGCTGACCTTCGCGAACCGCCCCGGCTGATGTTTGTCCATCTCTACTCACTACTTTACATTGTAGCAAAGTATCATTTCTTCAGTGTTGTCACATGAAAAGATATAATAAAATATATACAAAAATGTGAGGGGTGTACTCACTATTGTGAGATATATGGGTATTTACTGTACATTTTGTTTATGGCTCTATGTATGTTACAAATGTCATACATTGTACAAGAAAGACATTTTTGTGAGGGGAGTGATCTCAATTTTGTTTTGAAACATTTCTCAACCTATTTTGTAGCCTCATATACTTCCGGCAAAGCAGGTATTGCTACTTGGATTAAAAATACTTGCCTTTTAACCACCTCAATACCAGACACTTTCACCCTCTTCCTGATCAGGCCATTTTTAAATTTTCAGCATGTTTTTTCCCCCTGGTAGGTGATGAGCAGCTTGATGGAGTGACCCCATTGGTAGACAATTTTTTGGGTTGCGAAAAGCTTTCGTAATAGTGGAAAGTTGACGTCAGGCTTGTATAGTGGCTGTGGAGAGATCAGTGTAGTGGGAAATCCTTGCAAATTTTGCAGATAACTTAGGGTTTCTTCTTGTGGCTGTCCTAGGTTGCTCTTTGATGTGGTAAAAATGTATGCGTGCAAGGACATCTCATGGAATAGAGTCCAGAAGGTGGCTTAGGGACCCGATGCACCCGTTCAATAATTAGGTGGACATCCAAAGCTGAAGGAAGCAGTTCCATCAGAAGCTGACAAAAGAAATCTTGTAAGGGAGGCTGAGTGACCATCTCAGGAAAATCTGGAAATTTTATGTTATTGCGGCAAAATCAGTCCTCCAGGTCTGCAAGCGAAAATGCGTTGAATCGCAGCATCATGATCAGTGAATCCATCTACGAGATCATTGTGGGCATGACAAATGTCAGTGAACTTGGTTTCAGCATGAAACGTTCTTAGGGACAGCTCTTGTACAGCTGCGTAGACATGATCTATCATGGATGACATGTCAGATAGTAGAGAGCCTCTCAGGGCCAGCAACGTATTACATAAGTCAGACAAAGTGGAAGGCTGGGAAACTCCTCTAATGGGCGCTCTGGAGGGCTACAATACAGGTACCTCATGTGGGGTATGGTGGGAACCCTGTGTGTCTCCCTGTCTAGATTTTTTTAGTTTTAGCTGGGCTTCATGTAGTGGGAGTAGTGGGATTATTGGGGGAAGAGGAGGACTCACCAGAGTGCAGCCGAAGGAGTTCTGTGTCTGTGTCACAGAAACCATCCACTGAGTGCCCCGTACTAGCCCTGACACCAGGGGTGGAGGCGGGAGAGAGGCTGCCACTGCCATGCTGGATGAGTTGGTCTCCGGCCAGAGGGAAGAATTCTATACGCTTCTGCAGGCCAGAGTGTGTATTGCCTCTCTTTGCCATGTCAGCAGAAGGCATGGGAGTCAACAGGATAGAGTTGGCTGGTGCTGCTAGGTCTCCAGTACCTTGTGAGCCACTAATAGAACTTTGCGCCAGAGCTCTCTCACTCTGCATCCATTCAGGTCCACGGCCGGCCACGTACCCTACATCCCTCTTTCGAGACAAAGATACATGAGAGTTTTATGTCCTCCCTTTAGCTACCCAAGTTAACCCCAACTGACTTATCATCCTGAAATGAGGAAATTACTTTAAAAGAATTTATGGCTGTCATTAAACAGCTTCCTCTCCACAAATCCCCTGGAACAGAAGGCTTACCCTATTCCTATTATAAACAATTTGTACCCGTATTAGCCCCTTATTTTTTAGAACTCTTCATTTCTTTACTCAGGGAAAATACTCCACCCCAAATATTTGCATTTGTATATAACTGTTATACCCAAACCTGGAAAAGATACAACCTCTCCAGGGAACTATAGACCAATAGCTCTACTTGATTCAGACTATAACATTAAATCACTCTGTGAAAAGTGATGTGTCCTTCAGTGTGAAGTCCATGTAAACTATATAAACAGCAAAATGTGTCCAAAATAATCCAATTATCTTCCAAGATAGCAGTCCAATATAACCCACTCAAACATTCCAACGTCCACACCTCCATGCATAAAAGTGATTTATTTTACCACAGGCCACCACACTCACCAAATGGATTTGCCTCTCATTTCAATGATTCAAAATGCGTTTCTTTCAATTTTCCTTAAAATGGCTCCTTCGGTTTTCACCTCTTTTAGTCTCTAGCACCACTCTTAGCGCCACTGGGAAAGGTTCCATAGCGCCATACCTTATTAGCTCGTTTATTAACCACTGCCTTACCGCTGGACCTCATATGATGTCCAGGGCTTTAGTTGGGGATATCTGAATGATGCCTGCATCTGTAGGCATCATTAAGATATCATTTTTTTCAGCTGGTGATTCCCTTCACCATAGGAACAATCATATCGGCTGTTCAGCAGCTTGATAGTTCTTATAGGTGGTGGGGGGGGACATCCCCCCTCCCGCCGCCCTCCGGTGCTACTATCGGCTCGCCCATGCAATTGACGAGCCGGAGAAGGAATCGGCCGCCGGCGGAAGTACACCATAGAGACTGCCGAGGACCAGATGGACCCCGGAAGTCTCTATGAATCTCAGAGGCCCGTGCGCGACGTAAGGACGTCACACACGACCCAGCAGTTGTCAATACTGCCGTAAACTCAGGTTGTAATAGGAATAAAAGTGATTAAAAAAATAAAAATAAAGGGAAAGTGTAAAAATAAAAAAGTAAACATAAAATAAACAATTAAAAAAATAAATAAAGTGCCCCTGTTCCTGCATGCTCGCACGCAGAAGCGAACGCATATGTTAATCTCAGCCACATATGTAAACAGCGCTCATTCCATACATGTGAGGTATCACCACAAACGTTAGAGTGAGAGCAACAATTTTAGCCCAAGACCTTCCCTGTAACTCTAAACTGGTAACCCATAAACATTTTGTAAAGCATTGCCTATGGAGATTTTTTAGGTACCGAAGTTTGGCTTCATTCCACTAGTGTGCGCAATTTTACAGCGTGACATGTTAGATATCTATTTACTCGGGGTAACATAATCTCACATTATACAAAAAAAATTGGGCTAACTTTAGTGTTTTTTTTTTTTTTAACCAGTTCCATACCGGGCCATAGTAAAATGACACCAGCAGGAACATCTCACCGATCTGGGGGGCCGTCATATGATGTCCGCCCGCTCTCACCGCTACTGCACGCCCCCGGGGGCGCCCAGCGCGGCGATCAGGGATGAGGCTCGTCCCTTGGACAGAGCCCATTCCCGATCAAGGTAAACAGTCAATGAAATTGGCTTTTTACCATGTGATTGGCTGTGTCCAATCACAGCCGATCACATGAGAGGCTCCAGTGCGAGCCGCTCGTTCTCTCCACAGTGTGCGCCCCCGGGGGCGCACAGCATGGCAATCGGGGACGAGGTTCGTCCCTCGGACAGAGCCCATCCCTGATCTAGGTAAAGAGCCAATGAAATTGGCTTTTTAACACGTGACCGGCTGTGCTCAATCACAGCCGGTCACAAATGTCAACAAATATGTGGTAACTCACTGTTACCAGGTTCTCCTCCTCAGACACTGATCCAGTGTGAGGAGGAGATTTGGAAACAGTGAGTTACGACTATACTGTGAATACTACTTTGCCTTGATTGCCCCACCAAATAAAGAGGACCTGTCACCAGCTGAACTAGTACCTATCTGTGAGCCCATCAGAGTACCTGTCCCCTGCCCATCTGAGTACCTGTCAGCTGCCCATCAGAGTACCCGAGTACCTGTCACCTGTCCATCAGAGTACCCGAGTACCCGTCACCTGCCCATCAGAGTACCCGAGTACCTGTCACCTGCCCATCAGAGTGCCCGCGTACCTGTCACCTGCCATCAGAGTACCCGAGTACCTTCCACCTGCTCATCAGAGTACCTGCTGCCTGCCTATCAAAGTACCCAAGTACCTTCCACCTGCTCATCAGTACCCGAGTACCCGTCACCTGCCTGTCACCTGCCCATCAGAGTACCCGAGTACCTGTCACCCTTCATACAGCCACCATGTCCAGGTCCAAAAAAAGTTTTCACTGCCGAAGAGGCATATCAACTTCTAAAAATGATGGATGAGAGCAGCGGGGAGCTCTCACTGTCCGATTCCAAATCCAGTTCAGAAACCGGTTCAGAATCCGAGCCCTTTGAAGGCTTTACATCGGGGACTGAATCGGAGGAGGAAAAAGTTTGGCCTAAAAGAAGACGCACTGAAAACCAGGCAGACACCAGCAGCGCCATACACTCCAATGGCCAATCGGCAAACGCCAACGGCGCTAGACCCCAGGAGGAAAGGCCCAGTACAAGCACTGGAATTTCACACCAGCCCCAAAGAATTAGAGCCCAAATGCAGCTTCTGGATGCCTTAGCAAACCCATTGTGGCTGCTTTCTAGCTCAGTGTCAGCTACACACAGCCAGGTTTGCAGGTGTAGCACTGTACAGGTAAGTGCTAGGTAAAGTATAGTGGGCTTTGGCTGCTTAACAGCAGGGCCATGATTTCAGCTGTACTGTCATGTCTCCCAGGTTAGGTTACTGAGAGGGGAGTCTCCCCACTGGCTCTGTGAGAGGATTCTCATAGGGCAGTGGAGGAAACCCAATCAGTGGCTCAGGCAAGCTTGTATCTACCCCAGAAAGCAGATTCTGCCGCAGAGAATTCTGGGAGTGGGTATAAGTTAAAGGGGAACGCATGACGCAGCGTCTTTGGCGGGAAGCAGAGTCCCAGGAGGGAAGAGTACGGCTGTCTCTCCTCCTGTCAGACGAAGCGGGTGTCCCAGGTGGCGGTCTGGGAATCCAGAGAGAGTGAAGCTGAGCTGCAGAGGGGATCGGTGTGCCGAGAACCAGTGGAGAGAGAGAGGGGTCCAGTTCCAGGAAAGCCTACAAAGGTCATGAGTACTGTGGACTGCCCCTGGGGGTCTGCCTAGTGTCAGAGGGGACCACTCCAGAGAAGGTTCTAGGGATCCAGGAGCCAGCTGGTGGTTAAAGGGGGTACCTAGTCAGAGGAACCTGAAGTATTAGAGGGGGTACCTAGTCAGAGGACCCTGAAGTGTTAAAGGGGGCACCTGTAGTTTGGGCCCTGAAGAGTCAGTGTGAAGTGTATAGAGTTGAGAGTTGCAGCAGCACAGGAATTTACACGGAGCTACCTCAGCCAATGCAGGGCTGGAGGGAGCCGTTTAGTGACTTTTGAGCTAAAGCAGTGTCAGGAGTCAAGTGTTCTACAGTCCTGCATCTTCTGGATTAAAGATCGAGGATTCCAGCACAGTTTTATTACTTTAATATTGTCAAGTGCCAGTAAGCGCTGGTTAGCTTGCAGCCGGCGTCAGGGCAGCGCCAACAGGCATTTTTCTTCAAAAGTGTCCCAAGTGTATCTAGTTGAGCCAAGGGAGTATCCGACTCATTCCCTTCTCCCATCCCCTAAATACAATTAAACCAACAAACCAAAAGATGCCGGAATGGATCATTGTCTCAGTTCTCACACCTCGGGTCACAACATACATGTGCTGGGAGTGTCCTGGAAAACCTGCTACACATGTCAACACTGAAAATATTTCCTTGAGTTCCTTCAAGGCGTCGTGGACCAAACAAATATTTTTGTCCAACAGTTCATAGAGAACAATCCCACCTCAAATCATGTCCGTCCTTTCGAATGGAGACCCCTAACATTAGAAGAGCTTAAAGTGTTTTTGGGCCTTACCATCAATATTGGGCTTATAAAAAAAAAAAAACAAGTTGCATTCCTATTGGTCCACCAAACCCATCCACCACATGCCAATTTCTTCATTGGTCATGTCCAGGTCCCGCTATGACATAATGTGCTTCCTGCATTTCAACAATAACTCGCAGTGCCCTCCCCGAGATCATCCCAATTTTGACCTACTCTATATAATTTGCCCCCTAATGGATTTATTTTCTAAGCGGTTTCCCGAAGTTTATGTCCCTGACCAGAACATCTCTGTGGACGAATCACTGGTCCATTTCACAGGCCGGCTGGGATTTAAGCAGTACATTTCCAGCAAGAGGGCTAGGTATGGCTTAAAACTAAACAAGCTCTGTGACAGTACCACTGGGTATGTGTACGCCTTTCGCGTGTACGAAGGCAGATACTCCCAGCTCCAGCCCCCTGAGTGCCCAACGTACATGGGAATAAGTGGAAAAATTGTATGGGACCTAGCCTTCCCACTGTTGCAAAAGGGGTACCACATTTATATGGACAATTATTATACCAGTTAGCCCCTTTTCCGCCACCTGTACCTGAAGAAAACCTTGGCCTGTGGTACAGCAAGAAAAAACAGGAAGGGCTTCCCGCAGCATCTAGTCACCACAAAATTACAAAATGGGGAATCTGCAAGCCTTACGAATGAGAAAGTGTTGGCTGTGAAGTGGAGGGATAGGAAAGACGTTTACATCATGTCCACAATCCAAAAATGACACCTCAGTGGAACTTCGAAGAAGACGCGATCCTGTTCGAAAGCCTGGTTGTATCCACGGGTACAATAAGTTCATATGGGGGGGGGGGATTTAAATGATCAAATGCTGCAGCCCTATCTCCCGACACGAAAGTCCCTCTTTTGGTATAAAAAAGTCGCAATTTACTTTTTCCATTTGGCCATGTACAACGCATATGTCACCTATCAAAAATCTACAGAAACACCAAGCACCTTCTTCTAGTTTATTGAAATTATTGCCACTGCCCTGATTTACCAGCAAGGATCCCCCCCAGAAAGCATTTGTTCCGATTGTGTCAGCAGACTTCATGAACACCATTTCCCTGACCATATCCCACCATCAGAAACCAGAAGAAGACGCAAAAAAAGGTGTCGGGTGTGTAGCAGGAATTAGGAAAGAACCAGGTTTTTATTGTGCCCAATGTCCCTCCCAACCTGGCCTATGCATCAGAGATTGCTCTAGACCATGGGTGTCCAACCTTTAGGCTTCTCTGGGCCACATTGAGTGTAGAGAAATTTTCTCGAGCCGCATATAAAATATATACTATAGTTAAGATATGTAAGTACTAAAACGCTGCCGTGGCCTTCCCGCGGCACCGCGCCCCGTCCCCCAGCACTAATTTAACACAACTAGAGGATGATCAAATCCAATGGAATCAGTATACAGAGGTTTACTTCTGAGAGATATTAAAGGAACACTCTAACCACCATGACCACACTTCAGTGATTTGAAGTGGTGATGGTGGTGGGTGTCAGAAACACTGCACATGCTGGGATATTTACAGTTATGTGCTTGGGGCTAGTTGCACCCCTAGCACATGTGACTTAGGCAGCCAGAAAAGGTCATGTCCTTATTTGTACATGTATGAACAAGGACATGACATATTATGACAAAACACAACTAGTTATTAAAAAACACATTGCAACAATTTACACACGCTAATGCACATACCTTTTCTACTTATTTTTCAGACTGCAGGCGGTTACTGCTGGCAGGTACTGCTGGTGTGGTTACTGCTGGCAGGTACTGCTGGTCATGCGGGTACTGCTAGAGGAAGTAGCGGCTGCAGTAGAGAGCAGACCTTCTGCTTCCTGTATGGCTCCTGTCACAGGCGGAGGAGGGGTGCATTTCATAATAAATGTGTAAATCCTGCGAGCAATCCCGGGGTCTCAAATATATGGGCAATCTGCTGCAGACACTCCACTTCTCAAAATGGTGTAAGTGATAAAGTAAATAAATAGTGTCGCGCAAATCTATATTAACCACTTGCCGCCCGCCCGCCGTCAATTGACGACGGAGCGGTGCGACCATTATCCTAGGAAGACGTCATATGACGTGATCCCAGGAAACAGGGCAGGCGTGCGATCGTGTGCGCGCCGCCCTGCACTGCCGGTGTCGGGGTGTCCCCGGGACACCCCCCGTCACCGGCAGGGGGGAAACAGCCAATGGGCGTGGCTGTTTCCCACGTGATCGGCTGTGTTCTAATGACACAGCCGATCACAATAGAGGAGCCCGGGAGATGACCGCGCATGCGTGATCGGGAGCGCACAGCGCGGTCATGTCAGTGGCACTGTGTTCCGTAGGAACACAGCTGTCACCGGCAGTAGTAAACAGTCACTGACAGTGACTGTTTACTATGTGATCGGCTGTGAATCCATTCACAGCCGATCACAAAATGTAAACAAAGAGCAGTAACTGACTGTTACTAGCTCTTCTCCCCTCATACAGTTTCCAGTGTGAGGAGAGCAGAGCTAGAGACAGTGAGTTACTGCTCTGTACACCTGTAAAATGTAAAATCACACTAATAAAGGTCCCCACACAGTCCTCAGCCCCCCCCAATGTCACCTGTCACCCAACAGTCACCTCATCAGTGCCCAGAAATTGACACCCATAAGGCTACGTTCACATGTGAGCGTAGCGATCGCAGGCAGAATCACTGCGATTCTGCCCGCGATCCGGAAATCATTGCAAATTGCGGGACGCCTGTGCGTTGCCCGTCTTTTGCAATAGCATCCCAAACGCTGTGCAATGTTGCCGCCATTTCTGCCTGCCGAATGGCGGTAACATCGTGCAAACAACGCAAGAAGCCCAAAAAAGGTACAAGAGCTTCTTTGGGGCGTCATGCGTTGTTTGCGTGAAGTTACCTCGATTCGGCAGGCGGAAATCGCAGCAACATCGCACAGCGTTTGGGGTGCTATTGCAAATCACGGGCAACGCACAGGCGTCCCGCAATTTGCAATGATTTCTGGATCGCGGGCAGAATCGCAGTGATTCTGCCCGCGATCGCTACGCTCACATGTGAACATAGCCTAAAGTTCACCGGTCACCAGAGACTGCCATCAGTACCGCCGTGCACCATCACCCGTCACCTGTCACCCATCAGTGACCATCGCCCGTCACCTGTCACCCCATCAATCACCGTCACCTGTCACCCCATCAATCATCGTCACTTGTCACCCCATCAGTGATCGTCACTTGTCACCCCATCAGTGATCGTCACTTGTCACCCCATCAATCATCGTCACATGTCACCCCGTCACTTGTCACCTCATCAATCATCATCACCTGTCACCTCATCAATCATCATCACCTGTCACCTCATCAATCATCGTCACCTGTCACCTCATCAATCATCGTCACCTGTCACCCCATCAGTCATCGTCACCTGTCACCCCATCAGTCATCGTCACCTGTCACCCCATCAATCATCGTCACCTGTCACCCCATCAGTCATTGTCACCTGTCACCCCATCAGTCATCGTTACCCGTTTGCCATATACATGCAATCACTTACTGACCGCCTAACGACTATATGCGTCGGCCATTAAAAGCTAAATACTGGGGTTATGGCAGCAGATAGCCCCCATAACCCCGGTATTTTTGAAACGGCGGGCGGTCGGCTTTCAGATAAGGGTGGTCCCAGGGGCGGATTCGCCGCGGAATTACCCTTACGGTGCACGGGAAGAGGTGCCCCCCCCCCCCTCCCGCCGTGTCCCAGACGTTTTCCCAGCTTACCGGGGAAAACTATCCGGTCCCGGATCCTCAGAGACAGGAAGTCGAGTGAGGGCAAGATGGCCCTCACTCGACTCTATGGTCTTGGAGGACCGGAGCTACGTCAAAAGACGTTGCCTAGCAACCGGTTTAAAGGGCCGCTTTTTTTCTTTTTTCCTCTTTCAACAATTTTTTTTTTTCTTTTTTAGTGTAGTTGTGAGTAGTGATGTCGCGAACCTAAAATTCGCCGTTCGCGAACGGCGAACGCGAACATCGGCAAATGTTCGCGAACCGGCGAACCGGGCGAACCGCCATAGACTTCAATAGGCAGGCGAATTTTAAAACACACAGGGACTCTTTCTGGCCACAATAGTGATGGAAAAGTTGTTTCAAGGGGACTAACACCTGGACTGTGGCATGCCGGAGAGGGATCACGCAAAAAAAAGTTCTTAAAAATTTTTTGATAGAGAGCCAATTATTGGAAAAATTAAAAAAAAATAAAAATAAAAAATTTCTTTGGATTTAGCATCTGGGGGGTCTAAAAAGTGTACCTGTGAAGTTTCAGCTCTGTAGCATGTCCAGAACCCCTAAAAAACAGCATTTGTCTTATATTTTCAGGAATATGGCTTCTCTGCGGCTGGCTTTTTCTCTTGCAGGCATTTATCGGGCATTTTTTTAGGCAGGCATGTCATTTTTTGTATTTAGTGTCTGGGGGGTCTAAAAAGTGTACCTGTGAAGTTTCAGCTCTGTAGCATGTCCAGAACCCCTAAAAAACAGCATTTGTCTTATATTTTCAGGAATATGGCTTCTCTGCGGCTGGCTTTTTCTCTTGCAGGCATTTATCGGGCATTTTTTTAGGCAGGCATGTCATTTTTTGTATTTAGTGTCTGGGGGGTCTAAAAAGTGTACCTGTCAAGTTTCAGCTCTGTAGCATGTCCAGAACCCCTAAAAAACAGCATTTTTCTTATATTTTCAGGAATACGGCTTCTCTGCGGCTGGCTTTTTTTCTTGCAGGCATTTAGCGGGCATTTTTTTAGGCAGGCATGTCATTTTTTGTATTCAGTGTCTGGGGGGTCTAAAAAGTGTACCTGTCAAGTTTCAGCTCTGTAGCATGTCCAGAACCCCTAAAAAACAGCATTTTTCTTATATTTTCAGGAATACGGCTTCTCTGCGGCTGGCTTTTTCTCTTGCAGGCATATATATCAGTGGTGGGTGGGCAGTGGCACAGTACACTCTCTGTGGACCTGACAGCAGTCACTGGCACCCAGGCAACTGCAATTTAAAAAATATATATATATTTTTTTACTTTGCAAGCTGCTGTGCCACTTTATATATCAGTGGTGGGTGGGCAGTGGCACAGTACACTCTCTGTGGACCTGACAGCAGTCACTGGCACCCAGGCAACTGCAATTTAAAAAATATATATATATTTTTTTACTTTGCAAGCTGCTGTGCCACTTTATATATCAGTAGTGGATGGGCAGTGGCACAGTACACTCTCTGTGGACCTGACAGCAGTCACTGGCACCCAGGCAACTGCAATTTAAAAAAATATATATATTTTTTTACTTTGCAAGCTGCTGTGCCACCTTATATATCAGTGGTGGGTGGGCAGTGGCACAGTACACTCTCTGTGGACCTGACAGCAGTCACTGGCACCCAGGCAACTGCAATTAAAAAATATATATATTTTTTTTTACTTTGCAAGCTGCTGTGCCACCTTATATATCAGTGGTGGGTGGGCACACAGTGGCACTGCAGTGGGCACAGTACACTCTGTGGACCTGACAGTAACTGGCAGCCCAGGCAACTGCAATAATAAAAAATATATTTTTTTTTTCAATTTATTGCAACAAGATGCTGTGTCACCGTATATATATCAGTGGTGGGCAGTGCACTGCAGTGGGTACAGTGCACTCTGTGGACCTGACACAGCACTCACTGCAATTATGACAGAGGAAAAAAAAAATATTTTTTAAAATGCAAGGTACTGTGCCTGTGCCACCCGAAATGAGTGTGGTGTGCACACAGTACAGTCTGTGGTGGGTCTGTGGCCTCTCACACACAGCGGGCAGGCAACTGCAGTGTACAATAGATATATATAGATATATATATAAGGAAAAAACTCTATTACCTTACCAGCCCTTAAAAGGGCTTTTGGGGACACTATATATATATATATATATATATATATGTATATATATAAATAAAAAAAATCCTCAATTACCAGCCCTTAAAAGGGCTTTTGGGGACACTAGATAGATATAGATATATATATATATATATAAGAAGAAACAACTCAATTACCAGCCCTTAAAAGGGCTTTTGGGGACGCTAGGTATATATATATATATATATATATATATATATATATAAAAAAAAAAACACAAATACCAGCCCTTAGAAGGGCTTTTTGGGGTGCTGATATTACAGCAGTAGTGGACCAAGAACACTGCAAGACCAGGAACACTGACTAACTGTCCCTAGCTTAACAGCAGCAGCAGCTCTCTCCCTACTCTCATTACACACACTGCTTCAGAATGATCTAAGATGGATGCTGCCCTTGCTTATTTATAGGAGGTGGGAGGGTGTGGGAGGGAGGTATGCTGATTGGCTGGAAATGTGTCTGCTGACTGTAAAGTTCAGGGTCAAAGTTTGCCTCAATGATGTCTTATGGGGGGGCGGACCGAACATCGCATATGTTCGCCGGCAGCGGCGAACGCGAACATGCTAAGTTCGCCGGGAACTGTTCGCCGGCGAACAGTTCTATACATCTCTAGTTGTGAGGTGTGAGGTCTTTTTGACCCCAGATCTCACAATAAAGAGGACCTGTCATGCCTATTTCTATTACAAGGGATGTTTGCAATAGGAATAAAAATGATCAAAACATTTTTTTTTAAACTGTGTAAAAATAAAAAAATAATAAATAAAATAAATAGGAAAAAAAAAAAAAATTAAAGCGCCCTGTCCCCGTTAGCTCGCGCGCAGAAGCAAAACGGTGTTCAAACCATACATGTGAGGTATCTCCGCGATCGTTAGAGCGAGAGCAATAATTTGAGCCCTAGACCTCCTCTGTAACTCTAAGCTAGTAACCTGCAGAAATTTTTAAAATGTTGCCTATGGGGATTTTTAAGTACCAATGTTTGGCGCCATTCTGTGAGCATGTGCAATTTTGAAGCATGACATGTTGGGTATCTAATTACTCGGCGTAACATTATTTTTCACATTAAGGCAAGAAAGTGGGCTAAATTTACTGTTTTCTTATTTTTTAGTTCAAAAAAGTGAATTTTTTTCAAAAAAATCGCATTTGGAAGACTGCTGCGCAAATATGGTGTGATAAAAAATATTGCAACAATCTCCATTTTATTCTCTAGGGTCTCTGCTAAAAAAAAATATATAATGTTTGGGGGTTCTAAGTAGTTTTCTAGCAAAAAAAATGATTTTAGCTTGTAAACACCAAGTGTCAAAAATAGGCCCAGTCTTAAAGTGGATAAATGGACAACTTTGTGTAAAGCGCTACTTGGATGTTAGGCCTATGTATGTGGCCAGGCTGTGAAAAAGTGTTACACATGTGGTATCGCCATACTCAGGAGGAATAGCAGAATGTATTTTGGGGTGCAATTTTTGCTACGTACATGCTATGTGTTAGAAATATTGCATAAATGGACAGCTTTGCGTAAAAAAAAATGTGTTTTCATTTTCTTTCCACATTTTCCAAAAACTTGTGGAAAAAAATCACATATTCAAAAGACTCATTATGCCTCAAAAATTATACGTTGGGCTGTTTGCTTTCCAAAATGGGGTCATTTTATGGGGGTTTCCATTGTCTTGGTGCTCCAGGGCCTTCAAAAGTGCGATAGGTTGTCAGGAAATTATATGTGTAATTTGTGCTCCTAGAATGCCGGACGGTACTACTTGGATGTTAGGCCTCTGTATGTGGCCAGGCTGTGAAAAAGTCTCATACATGTGGTATCACCATACTCAGGAGGAGTAGTAGAATGTGTTTTGGGGTGTAGTTGCAAGTATACATATGCTGTGTGAGAGAAATAACCTGTTAATACGTCAATTTGTAAAAAAAAAAAAAAAAAAATCTTCATTTTGCAAAGAGTTGTGGGAGAAAATGACAACTTCAAAAAACTCACCATGCCCCTTATTAAATACCTTGGAATGTCTACTTTCCAAAAAGGGGTCATTTGGGGGGTATTTGTACTTTCCTGACTTTTTAGTGTCTCAAGAAATGAGATAGGCCTTCAGTACATCAGGTGTGATCAAGTAAGGTCAATTTACAATGATTAGCGCCATAACTTGTGGACTCTAGAACTTTCACAAAGACCAAATAATATACACTTATTTGGGTTATTTTTACCAAAGATAAGTAGCAGTATAAATTTTGGCCAAAATTTGTGAAGAAAAATGACTAATTTGCAAAATTTTATGACCGAAACAAAGAAAAATGTGTTTTTTCACAATATTTTCAGTCTTTTTTTATTTATAGCACAAAAAATAAAAAACCCAGTAGTGATAAAAAAAGCCATCAAAAGAAAGCTCTATTTGTGTGAAAAAAAGGACACAAATTTTTTATGGGTACAGTGTTGCATGACTGAGTAATTGTCATTCAAAGTGTGAGAGCGCTGAAAGCTGAAAATCGGTCTGGGCAGGAAGGGGGTGAAAGTGCACTGTAGGCAAGTGGTTAAAGAAGATTCTTCCTATTCTTTCCCTCAAAGCAATCTCCAGCCTGACCCTACAGTAATCTCCTATCTCTCCCTCAGCAGAAGTATCAGGATCCTCTCCCTAGTATAGCTATAGCAGAGTGACGCGCGGCGCTATGTGACTCCAGCTTATATAGCCTCTGGGTGACATGCTGCACTGGCCAATCACAGCCATGCCATTAGTAGGCTTGGCTGTGATGGCTTCTAGGGCACACTAGTTAAACGCTTGCTGATTGGCTGCTGTTAAATATTTATTCCAAATTCATAATTCGGCACTTATTGGAATTATATTATATTCACAGCAAGCTTGCAAAATATATGTAATTTTATGATTAATCATAGTATTATTATGTGTGAATGACCTTGATCCAGTGATTAACAATGAGATTCTTCATCTGAGCTGAGACAGTAAAATGTCAGATAATTCTGGAGTATGTAGCTAGTTGGAAGATGACATATAAGGTATCTGTGGGATAGTATGTCATGGAAGTCAAGAATAGGATCCATGTGTAATACTAGGAATAGCATATATTAGTTTAAATAATGTTAGGATTAGTGTAATCCCAGTCATAATTAATCGTATTTGTAAGTCGTATAAGTTGGTTATATGTGTTAATTTTGTGTAAGATAAATGATGGTTATATGGTTTACATGACATAAGCCACATTAAACGTACAAGAATAGAGTGTTACATGTGGGCTTGTCAATCAAAGTACTTCAAGACTTATCAGCTTTTTGGTCATATACATATTAGGAATTATGACTTTATGGGCTTAGTACCTCCTCTTGTATAGAATAACTGACGTTAGCAGAAGTTATGATGCCATACAAGGCTTGGAGTATTGGAAGCTCATGACGTATACATGTAAGATAAATTGCCACGCGATTCGGACCTCGACAGAACAGACAGACACACAGACTAGCGAAGATCACACACATTACTTCTGCTCTACACAAATCTATTCATAGACTTTTTTTTACAACCTAAGCAGGTGTTTTGCTCTCTGAAACCTAGCAATGTCATTTCCTGCTTCTAAACTAGACATTTGACACTGAAGTAGGACACTGAGGATCACACATGTCTATATTGCCATGAATTCAGGCTGAACACATTTTTCCCATGAAATATTGTTTTTGTTCTTCATATTTTTTGACCTACACTGAACTGAACTGTTATACTTTTTACATTGTATTGTTGATGCCACGTGTGTTTGAATAAAATCACACTTTGTTTTTGAATCAGTCTGGCTATCAATGCTAATCAAATCGAAACGCCTAAAGAGATTAGAATATTAGAGATATTCTATATTTTACAGCTGCCTTGCACCTGTTGAAACCGCGCCATTAAAACCACGCCAAAACATCAAATAACGTTAAAGAACAACGGACAGTACCCGAACATACAGTGAAATGTTCTGGTTCAGGTCCGGGTACCGAATACCCAAAAGTCCAGTACAAACCCGAACAATACAGTCCGGGTTCGCTCAACACTAATGATTATCTATCGGACATGATATCTTGTGTATCACAAAAATCAACCAACATTATATAAAAAACAGTGTACTGTAATGGTCGCCTCTGTATAAATGGTCAGGTAGTATAGCTTAGTGCAGTGGTTCTCAACTCCGGTCCTCGGGACCCACCAACAGGCCAGGTTTGTAAGATAACTAAATTACATCACAGGTGATCTCATTTGCTGCTCAGTGATTGCAGTATTCTAGTCTGCATCCCCCAAGGTAATACTTAAAATCTGGCCTGTTAGTGGGTCCCGAGGACCGGAATTGAGAACCACTGGCTTAGTGTAGCATCACCTGTACCAGTCCCTGTTCCTATAAGCCAAGCAAGCCTAACCTACTGGCAGCCACCAGGAATGCCATGTTCCCTGGCCAGGAAGTACAAGAGGCTGTACACAGGGTGAACAATGAGTTTCTGTGGTTCATTGTGTTGTCTGTGGTGTAGTGCATTTGTCCAAAAGGGATGGCTGGGACTGTTGTCTCACAAGATCATAGTCAGTAGGAGGTACAGGTGGGTTAGTTATGGCGGCAGGCAGAGATGTGATCAACAAACAGGTGAAGGATCGGTCCAGGCAGCAGACATAATCATGGTCAAAACACAGGCCAGGTCAGTACAGGAGGCTGACAGAGGCAGCACTGCACTGGTTTGGCAGCGGTCAGGAAACTGTTGTTTGCTGCACTGGCTCTGCTGACACTGTACTGATGTGATAGTATTTAGGGACTCTATTGATAGCTGCAGTGACTCTGATGACACTGGCACAGGTGTGAAGTGATTGTGAAGTGATCCAGAACATTGTTGCTGGCTGCACTCATCTAGTGACACTGTCATGGGTGTGGCAGCTATCAGGAACACTGTTGCTGACTTACACATGTCTTATGGCACTGGGACTGATGTGGCAGTGATCACTGTTTCATTCTTACATTGGTCTGGTAAAACTGGGACTATTTTGGCGATGATCAGAAACATTGTTGTTGGATCAAACTGGGACTGGTGTGGTGGCAATCAGGGACACTGTTGCTGGCTGCACTGGTGTGGGGTAATCAGGAACACTTTTTTTGTCATAGACTGGTGTGGTGACATTGGGATTGGTGTAGTGGTAATCAGGAATACTGTTGCTGGCTTACACTGGTCTGGTAATAATGTGACTGGTGTGGCAGTGATCAGGAACATTGTTGTTGGCTGCACTGGTCTCGTGACAGTGGAACTGGTGTGGCAGAGTATTGTTGCTTCCTGCACTAGTTTGGGTCACTGACACTGGTATGGTGGTGATCAGGAACACTGTTGCTGGCTTGTACTGGTCTGATGACACTGGGACTGGTGTGGTGACAATCAGGATCACTGTTGCTAGCTACACCGGTCTTTTGACACTGGGACTGGGGTGGTGGTGATGAGGAGCACTGCTACCAGCGTACACTGATTTCATGACATTGGGACCCATGTTGTGGTGATTAGGAACACTGGTACTGGCTGCACTGGTCCGGTGATACTGGGCCTGCTGTGGCTAGCAATCAGAAAGACCATTGCTAATTTGCATCAGTCTGGTGGCACTGGGAATTGTGGGGTGTTGATTAGGAACACTGGTACTGGCTGCATTGGTCTGGTGACACTGAGACTGGTGTGGTGGCAATTGGGAACACTGTTGCTGACTTACACTGGTCTGATGACACTGAGACTGGTGTGGCAGCAAATAGGAACACTGTTCCATGTTTACGTTGGTCTGGTGAAACTGGGACTATTGTGGCAGTGATCAGGAACACTGTTTTTGGATGAAACTGGGACTGGTGCAGCGGCAATCAGGGACACTGTTGCTGGCTGTACTGAATGTGATGACACTGGCACTGGTGTGGGGGTAATCAGGAACATTAAAACATGACGGTTGTATCCATACCATACTGGGCAGGCTAGGATCCCAGGAACATCTGAGGACATACAGAACATAAAAAACATTCCGAGGAAACTTCACCTTCCCATTTTGTTAAACAAAACCATTCTCTTTACTCAGGTTCCGTCAATAGATTTTATGATGTCTCTGGCATTTTTGAGGCAATCAGCATTTCCAGCAGTGTCACAAAAATAAGCATCAAGGTGCTCAATGAACATAAACATCAGAAACCACCTCATATGATCTCTGGAGAGTAGAGGACCAGGCATGGAAAGAAGGAGTTCATCTTGGGCTCACCATTAATTGGCTGATTTTTGGAAATGATGATCCCCGTTTGAGAATCACTTGTGATGAATGGACACTATTGTCCTTGAGGACAGCAATGGACACCTCATAACGTCAGAGGCTTACAGCGCACAGAGGTGTTCCATCTTGTTGGAAACTGTTAGATGTGCAGCCACTGTTCCTTTTCTCTTTATTGGTGATAGGGAGAGAAGAGTATGAATGCAGACCCAACATTGTCCTACATCAGCTGAATTTCATGGCCAGTACGGGCACTCTGGCAATAGGATGCAGGATGAGCAAAAGTCTATTCTCTTGTTAGTCACTTTGGTCTTTTAGTAAAGAGGATTTCACAGGAAGAATGCACGTTTCCAAATCCACAGAATATTTGTCCCATAATGGCCTTTATTTTCCCCAGACAGACATTTCTCTGTATGAGATCCTTTTATGATTTGTTCCTCCATATAACTAATTATATGAATACAGTATGTAGGCGGGGCATTAAGAACGTGAGTATAACGTTTTTTTCCCAAACAGCACTAACTGGTCTCTGGCCCTAAATCCACGTTAGTGTAAGTTCCCACACCCAGAGGATGCAAATAAACCAGCACATGTACAATACTATGCCTGGCACTTCACCCTGGCAGAGCCAGGTACCCGTTCGATGGATAGATCAATGGTAGCAAGAAGAGGCGAGGCTAATAACTTTTCAAAGTTTTACTTTAACAACATCAAGGTAGACAACTTCAGGACATACAACGAGATCGTTGGCACTTTCCAAGGTAATCTATGTCCTGCCCCATCTTCCTCTTATCTAGGGCACCAGGACCCCTTCAGGTATACCCCAGCTGGGGAATACTAATCACTGAAAACACTACATTTCTGTAGAAAGGGCCTCACCAAGTCCCATGGGGGCCATATCCAGAGTCTCACTCCTCTTCCCCACACCTCGTACCCAAACTCCTCCTACTCCCAAACATAACTCACCATTTGTCTATGGGGAGGATGCCACCTAGTAGCCAAACTGTAAATTGCACCTACACCCTCTTACAAGCATGAGTCCAAGGTCAGCCTTGCCCCAAGATGGTATTTATTAAAAACTTGACTGCATTCTTCCCCAGTGTCAGAAACTTGAAAGGGTTTGTAACCTTACACTATGATTCACTGCCAGCCCTTCTCTTTTAAGCAGCCATAATGCACTGTGTAAGTGTTTGGTAAAAATGAAGCCTCTAAATACATTTTTTTCAAGTATCTTCAGGCCGGTAATGTGACTCTTGGCCGCTCTAATACTCCGATCCAGGGCTACAGTGGGAGGGGCCAAGATCTCCCTCTGACATCAGCCCCTTCTGCTGTAGCCCTTAGATAGGGGAGGAGAGTGGTCAGGAGTCACGTGACTGGCCTATAGATACATGAAAAAGGGTATTTACAGGCTTTGTTTTTAACAACACAGTGCATTATGGCTGCCCAACCCCTTTATGACTAAACCTTTTTCTGACATTTGTTGCTTCAGTATTTTTTGCTAGAAAATTACTTAGAACCCCCAAACATTATATATATTTTTTAGCAGAGACCCTAGAGAATAAAATGGTGGTTGTTGCCATATTTTATGTCACACTGTAATCGCAAATCTTACAAATGCAGTTTTTTTTGGACAAACACACTTTTTTTTACTTAAAAATAGGAAAACAGTAAAGTTAGCCAATTTATTTCTGTAATGTGAAATATAATGTTATGCCGAGTAAATTGATACCCAACATGTAATGTTTTAAAATTGCGCACACTTGTGGAATGGTGACAAACTTTGGTATTTAAAAATGTCCATAGGTAATGTTTTAGAACTTTCTACAGGTTACCAGTTTAAAGTTACAGAGGAGGTCTAGGCCTAGAATTATTGCTCTCGCTCTAACGATCGCGGTGATATCTCACATGTGTAGTGCAAACACCGTTTACATACGCAGGCGTGACTTGCGTATGCATTCACTTCTGCACGGAGCGCTTTAAATCTTTTTCCTATTTATTTCATTTTCATTTTTTTTTTTTTTTACACTGTCCCTTAAAAAAATGTTTTGATCACTTTGATTGCTGTCAGAAGGAATGTAAACATTACTTGGGACAGTAATAGGCAGCAACAGGTACTGTTTATGGAGGGATCATTTTTTTAAATTGGGCACCTTTAAGGCTCCAGTACCCAGAAGTGATTTCATGATATCGCTTCCCGGTTTTTACATTGGAGATCCGATCGGAGCCGAATCCGGCTTTGTTTGGGTCTTCGGCCAGCCGGTGGATGTGCCGGCTGGTCGCTTGGGTCCCCCCGTGGGATGGGAGACACGGGCGAGCCACGGAAGGCGGGGGGGGGGTTACAAAGAGGAGGGCAGAACCAGGCAGGATCAGCCAGGTTTTATACAGCTTCCAGAGGGACAGGGTAGACAGTACAAGCACTGTGCAACCTGCTATAAGGGGACAGGAGCTCTTATTTTTTTTTTAGGGTTACAAACACTTTAAATGTCACTTTGCTTTCTGCTGTCAGAGATGGCGTCTGCTGATCTAAACCTCTCTGGAAGGATGCAGCCACTCTGATTGGCTGTGGAGTGACAGGTAGCCAGGCTTAGCAGGGATTAGCTGTGAGCTGATTATATTATTCAGCAGGTGAGGCTGGCCGACGTCTATAGTACTCAGTCCCGTGCAGGAACAAGGTCAGAACAGAGCGCCTGTTTCCGCAACTGCAATAAACAAAACAGCTTTGCATGTTATGATTGTGGAACTACAAGTAACAAATCAGCTTGCTTGCTGGTCTGTAGAACTACAAGGAACAGTTTAGTAGCAGTTTTATTGCTTTAACCACTTCATCCTCGGAAGGTTATATCCCCCTTATCCACTATTATACGGCGGCAGGTCGGCAGGTTCCCGCAAATTGCCGTACCCGTAGGGCAGTTTGCAGGAGTGATCCTGTGGGCGTGCACCCACTCGCCAGTGGGGAAGCTGATCCACGGGGCCGGCCACCCGCGATCGCTACCCATGGAGAGAGAACAGTGGTCTGCTGGTGTACACACGGCAGACCGTTCTTCTTTCTGGAATCCAAACAGAGTTCCTGTGTTCCTCCCATTTAGGATCACAGGTCTCTGTATTGATTTCACAAGCCCATCCCCCACACAGTTAGAAAACACCCTCCAGGATCACATTTAACCCTTTGAACGCCCCTTTCCTGCCAGTGTCATTAGTACAGTGACAGTACATATTTTTAGCACTGATTACTGTAGTGATGTCAATGCCCCCCCCCCCCCCCCGCAAAAAGTGTAAAAAATTTAAGTTAGGGGTCCGATCTGTCCGCAGCAATATCGCAGTCCTGCTAAAAATCGCCACCATTACTTGTAAAAATAAATAAATAAATAAAAATGACAAATCTTTCCCCTATAGACGCGATAACTTTTGCGCAAACCAATCAAAATACGCTTATTGGGATTTTTTTACCAAAATATGTAGCAACATACAAATTGGCCTAAAATGATGAAAACAATTTAATTTTTTTTTATTGGGAATGTCATAAAGCAGAAAGTGAAAAATATTATTATTTATTTATTTTTTTTCAGAATTGTCGCTCTTTTTTGTATATAGCACAAAAAATAAAGAAAATAAATACATTTTGGTTACAGCATCGCACAACCACTCAATTGTCCGTAAAGTAACGCAGAGCCGAATCGCAAAAAATGGTCTGGTCATTAGGGGGAAAATCTTTTGGTCCAGAAGTGGTTAATGACCAGGCCATTTCTTGCGATACGGCACTGCTGACAATTGCGCGGTCGTGTGGTGCTGTACCCAAATAAAATTTATGTCCTTTTTTTCCCCACAAATAGAGCTTTCTTTTGGTGGTATTTGATCACCTCTGTGGCTTTAATTTTTTGCACTATAATCAAAAAAAAGAGCAAAGATTCTAAAAAAATAAATAAAATAAAAAAATAAATCTTTTTTATTTTCTGCTTTAAAACATCCAATAAAAAAAAAAAAAAAAAAAATTTGTTTTCATCAATTTAGGCCAATATGTATTCTGCTACATGTATTCTGCTACATCTGTTTGGTTAGGAAAATCCCAATAAGGGTATATTGATTGGTTTGTGCAAAAGTTATCGCATCTACAAACTAGGGGAAAGATTTAAGTCTTTTTTATTAATTATTTTTTTTTACTAGTGTAGCAGGATTCCCAGACGTTTTTCTGGATGTGGGTCCGCCAGGGTTACCGCTAGCAACAACAGCACATTTAATCATGTTCTCCAAGTGTGAGCACTGAGACAATGACCAGTCTAGTATCTTTGGGTTTTTGTATTTATTGAGAACTTGGATGGGAGAAGGGATGAGTGGGATACCCCTTTGGCTCAACTATGCACAAATTGCTAGGGACAACTGAAAAATGCAGAGTGGCGCTGACTTGACGCTGGCTAAATGCCGGTCAACGCCAGTTGATGCTGATTAACGCTGGCTTGCTGCCTGTTAACTCCAAACTGACTTTGGACTTTCTTGCATAAAGAAGTCCTCTTTGAGCTCCCTTAAGCACTCCTTGCTGAGGTAGCTACCTGTATGACTGCTGCACTGCTGAACACTTCAGGGCCCACACCGGCACCCCCTTCACATATCTTCAGGGCTTAGACTCTGGCACCCCCTTTTCTAAGCCTTCCTCTACTGGTTAGCTGGCTCCCGGATCCCTCTAACCTTCTGGAGTGGTCCCCTCTCCTACGCAGACCCCTGGGCTGTTTTGAGTACCCACAATACTGTTTTTCCTGGAAACCTTTGCCCAGCAGCTCCACTCGGTCTACAGTACACTGGATCCCTCTCTGCAGCTCAGCTCAACCTTTATCCTCTAGGCCGAATGCCCAGGACACCCTCATTAGCGCTGACAGGAGGAGAGACAGCTGTCACCCTCCTCCTGGCACTCTGCTTCGCGCCAAAGATGCTCTGTCATGTGCTCCCCTCAGACTTATACCCCATCCCAGGGTGCATTGCAGCAGGTTCCGCCCACTGAGACTAATATAAGCCCCAGGGCGCTATTGGCCAGGTTTCCTCCACTGCCCAACAAGAGCCCTCATTGGACACAGTGGGGAGACTCCCCGGACTCAACAGACATCCCTGGAAACACATGACAGCCTAGCTAAAATTATCAGGCCCCCCTGATAAGCAGACAGGGCCACAATATGCTCTTTCCTAGCACCTACCTAGGAGGGTGCTACACTATTAATGGCAACAATATTTTGGGGGACTGCGACATTTCAGCGGACAGATCATACCTCTAACTGACATTTCTGAGGGGACCAGTGACATTACTGCAGTAATCAGTGCTAAACATATGCACTATTACTGTACTAATAACACCGACAGGGAAGGGGTTAACACCAGGGGCGACCAAAGGGTTAAGTGTGTCCCTAGGCCTAGGGGTGCTTTCTAACTGTGTGGGGGATGGATTCAATAGATAAACACAGAGATCAGTGTTCCTAAATAGCAAGAACATAGGATCCCTGTGTTCATCTGTGAAAGAATGGCGGTCTGCCTTGTTTACATCAGCAGACCGTCATTCTGTCTCTATGGAGAGCGATCGTGGGTGGTCGGCGGCCATCGCGTCTACCTAACCCGCTGATTGGCTCCCCCTCTGGCCATCACGCGTGCGCCCACTGTCTATTACACTAAAAATTTTGCGTAATAGAGCCAACCTGCCACAGTAAAACTATGGCAGGCAGTCGGCAAGAGGTTAATCTGTGACAGTTTTAATTGTTTTTTGCATTCCTATTCACTTGTATGGGGAGAAAACTAGTTCCACACGAAAGTTTGTTGACACCGGCCCTAATTTTCACCAAAGTGACCTATATTTTCCTGAGACACGCACATTGTTATGGATGAGATTCATCCAATATTGGTGTCTGTAACGGATCAACCGACACCCCGACTGGGTACCTCCATTGACGGATGCTCCTAATGCTTCCCGAGGGCTCCAAGCACTCCACCAGACACCATAAACACCTCAGACCCCACGAACCGCCGCAGCTTGGTTGGGGTCTCACCGCCTCCTACCCATCCTGGACCTATGACAAGGCTCCAGGTTCCAGTGGGTGAACCTCTCTTTCCCCAGAGAGTGAAGCAGGAACAGGTACAAGCTCTTACAAGAGCTTAATGATTATCCAAGGGAGTATGAAGAACATAACAATCCCTTGTAGTATATTCCCCCAATAAGAGACAGAACTCTAGATTGAGGGTGAACTAGAACTCTTTATTGAACAAGCAACAGACTTTTATACAGTTTTCCCCCACAAGGTTACCGCCCAGGTAGACCTTGTGGAGGGCAGGACATGACATTCACAATCCAATGAAAACAGAGTTTTACACTCCCATACAGTGTACACAATCCCTCCCCCCTGCCTGATTACAGTAGCATATGCAGATGAAAGTGTATACAGGAACATAATCAACCTAAACTAATTATCTAGCCACCTGGACTGAACAATGTGAGGTTAATAACATTTAACAATGGGACATGCACAATCCCCAGGGAAATGGTCTATAACAGTCTAAGTCTCCCAGTGTAAAGTGGGAATAAATCTTCATATTTCTATATGAAGATATTGCTGCCAAATATTACTGTCCCATCTGAAGCAATTCAAACCATCAATTATCTGCTCCTCACCTCCAGTGACGGTGAAGACATATCTTCCCCCCAAAGGTAGCCTATCCAGGTACAAGACCTCCAACTGGTCTGTGCCTGAGTTAGTCGGGTAACAAGTCCCCAGTGTCAATCCATCATGGCAGCTTCCTTGACAAAGTTCCACATAGTTTGTAAGTTTGTCCTGGCAAGGCGCATGGAGCTCTCATAGCCGATCAGTCTGTGGAAGTCTGGTTTGGGCAGGCCAGACTGGGCTTCTTGGGCACCCTGTGTCCCTAATAGACACAGGGGGACTTAGACATAAGAGGGGCCTAGTGGGCTGAGAGATGGGCTTTCCAGCCTCTCTAAGGTAGGCTGTGTTCCACGGGCCCTCCCAATGTCTGCACCCACCCAGTACCCCAAATTGTCCAGAAAACAGCATTATTTATTCACCCAGCCAACCTCTGCCTCTTTCATAGCACATACTCACCACTGGGGACTGGCCCTTCTCCTGGGAGTCCTTTCAGCCGCTGGAGAGAAGACAGGGTGGTGGGGCTCACTTCATCAGGCTGTTGGGGATCTGGGCCGACTGTCCAGCATCCCTGGGATATAAACGTGAAGACTGCAGTCTCATCCACTACCACAGGAACTCCATGTTTTGTACATTGAGAGCAGAGTCCAGCTGCACTCTGCTCTGTTGCCAGCCCTTCTGCTGGGTTGGAGTCATCATTCTGGGGCACCAACTGCTTCTGGGAAGGGGAGTCAGCTGCTCCATCTTTCTTACCCCCATCTGGCGGTTGGGGCAACCTTTATCCGATACTGTCTCCCAGATGCACAGATCCTGGCTGGAGAGAGAAGACAGTTTCCTCCGCTCTGACTGACTGTTGGGGAGGGAGGGCAGCAACCTCCTCTTCCTTCTCACCCTGGGCCTCCGGAACTGCCACAGGTGTGGGGCAGAGGTTATTAACCCTCTGTCCGGCTGCCAGCGCTTCAGCTGGGTGTAGAAGCTTTAGTTCATCAGCTTGTTGCTGGGGCAAGGGGCCGATTTCCCCAGCTTCCTGGAACTCTGTAGCTTTTGCGGGTGCTGGGCAGAGGTTGTTAGCACTTTGTCCTGTTGCCAGCACCTCTGCTGGAAAGTAAACTGTAAAGTCAGTGGCCTTGCACACATCTTGCTTGGTCACCAATTGTTGCAGGCAGAGGTCAGCAGCAATAGGCCTGAATGCCCGGTATTCTGCTGTAGGCTCACTGGGACGCTCCTCCTCAGCAGCAAAATCTATTAAATCCCCAGCCTCTGGAATTGCTGAAAGTCCAGGGCATGGGCTGGTGACAATTGAGTCCAGTGCCAACACTTTGGCAGGTGACTTATCATCCATAACATCCTCAGATGAAACGTCAATTACATCTATGATCCGTGGTTGGGGAATGAAGATGGCTTTCTCTTCTCCCATACCTTTATCCAGTGGCTGGACAGACGCATTTCTCCATCCAAGCGCGTCCCGTGCAGAAGCAGGTTTGTCCAGGTGAGTCAGCACTTTCTGTATCCGCCATAAGACATCCGCATCCAAGACTGTGGGTGCAGGTGAGCAAAGCACACTACTAATGTGCCATATTGTCGATTCTTCAGTTAGGATTTCTGGACTGTCAGCTGGTTCTTCTGGATATTCCCAGGCAAAGGGAGCCCAGCCCTGGTGCTCAGCAGAGTCTAGCAGCCGTCTGTAGGCGATCTCCAGCTCCCATTCCTGAATGCCCAGAAACTCCACATCTTCCAGTGCCCAGAGCACTTCTGAGATGTTCAGAATCCTTTCTCTGTAATCCATAATTTTCTCCAACTGCCACTCCAAATCGCTTCCAAAGTTAGGGTCCCCTGACAGCTTCTCGTACAACAGGCCCCGGCTGCAGTAGCCAAAGCCTTCCGTTGGGCAGTCATCCGCTATCCAAGGGCATGTTTGGGATACATGCACCCAGAGGGCTCTATAGCTCTTTTCCAACTGCATCGCTGCCCAGACCAGCCTGCTTAATTCAGCTGTCTGCTCCTTGTGCGGTGTATCTCCCAAAAACAGCTCCCGCAATCCATACTGCGACCAGTACCTTTTCTGGAAGGACAGAAGGATTTTTCCCTGATAGTGCTGCTCACAGGCTAGCGTTTCCTTCCATAGATCCAAGCGCACAGAATCATGCCATCCTAGCAGGACCTGGTATGACACTGATCCCCTGTGCTGTATCTGCATCTCTCGCAACCTCCTTACGAATTCCTCTTCCATGGCGGCTGATATCTGTACCTCCCCCACACGAGTGTTAGCTCACTCTATAACGTTACCGGTGTCTCCAAGAGCTGCTTCTCCTCGCACAAGGATGCCCTCCCACCGCTTGCCACCAATGTAACAGATCATCCAGATAACTGACTGGGTACCTCCATTGACGGATGCTCCTAATGCTTCCCGAGGGCTCCAAGCACTCCACCAGACACCATAAACACCCCAGACCCCACGAACGGCCCCAGCTTGGTTGGGGTCTCAGCGCCTCCTACCCACCCTGGACCTACGACAAGGCTCCAGGTTCCAGTGGGTGAACCTCTCTTTCCCCAGAGAGTGAAGCAAGAACAGGTACAAGCTCTTACAAGAGCTTAGTGATTATCCAAGGGAGTATGAAGAACGTAGCAATCCCTTGTAGCATATTCCCCTAATAAGAAGCAGAACTCTAGATTGAGGGTGAACTAGAACTCTTTATTGAACAAGAAACGTACTTTTATACAGTTTTCTCCCACAAGGTTACCGCCCAGGTGGACCTTGTGGAGGACAGGACATGACATTCACAATCCAATGAAAACAGTTTTAAACTCCCATATAGTGTGCACAATCCCTCCCCTCTGCCTGATTACAGTAGCATATGCAGATTAAAGTGTATACAGGAACATAATCAACCTAAACTAATTATCTAGCCATCTGGACAGAACAATGTGAGGTTATTAACATTTAACAATGGGACAGGCACAATCCACATTCCCTCCCAATACACAAACAATAGGGAAGTCTGCCAAGGACAGTCTGTGTGTGTCTCTCACAGACAAGCACACGGAATACACATTATCTAGAAGTCAGACTTCATGGAAATGGTCTATAACAGTCTAAGTCTCCCAGTGTAAAGTGGGAAAAAATCTTCATATTTCTATATGAAGATATTGCTGACAAATATTACTGTCCCATCTGAAGCAATTCAAACCATTAATTATCTGCTCCTTGCCTCCAGTGACGGTGAATACCATCACAGTGTCCCTCCATACAACGAATACTATGAATAAAGCACAAGTCACAGCCCAGCCTCACCCTGTGTAGGAGGAGGTCACTCCTCCCAACTGCATTCTTCCCTGGAGTCAGAGAATTTTACTTTAATTTCTCTCTTCTGCTGTCAGCGATGGCGTTTGCTGATCTGAGAGCGGAGCTAGAATGTTTAATCTGTCTGAACTTTTATACAGATCCAGTAACGCTGAGATGTGAGCACAACTTCTGCCGGGTCTGTATTGATTGTGTGCTGGATACACAGGAGGGGGCTGGAGAATATTCCTGTCCTGAATGCAGAGAGAAGTTTACGGATCGGCCTGCACTGCAGAGGAACACAACACTGCGTAACATAGTGGGGAAAATCCTGTCTGCTCAGCCTGATCAGGAGGAGTCCGGGGTCTCCTGTACTTACTGCGTGGACTATCCTGTACCTGCTGTTAGATCTTGTCTACACTGTGAGGTTTCTCTGTGTGATAAACACCTGAGAGTCCACAAAAAGTCCCCAAAACACATCTTAACTGACCCCACCTTGTCCATGGAGAGCAGGAAATGCTCCATCCATAAGAAGATCCTGGAGTATTACTGCACTGAGGATGATACTTGTATCTGTGTGTCTTGTTGTATGATTGGAGAACATAAAGGACATGGGATGAAGTCACTGTATGAGGTTTCTGAGAATAAGAAGAAGACACTGAGGAATGTTCTGCAGAAACTTAGAACAAAGAGAGAGGAGACAAAGGAAAGAATCCAGAGTTTGCAGGAACAAAGGAGGAAAGTAGAAGAAAAAGCAGCTGGTGAAACCAAGAGAGTCACTGTCCTGTTTAGAGATCTCAGGAGACGTCTGGAAGACCTGGAGGAGAGAATCCTGAGGGAGATCTCTGGACGGGCAGAACTTATCTCCATCTCCATCTGGGATCTGGAAATAAAGAAGGAGGAGCTGTCCAGGAAGATGCGTCACATTGAGGAGCTGTGTAACATGACGGATCCACTGACTGTCTTACAGGAATCAGACACAGGTGACTTGTGTGATACTGAGGATGGAGATAATGAGGACAGAGAGAGACATGAGGAACTCCTTCATGATGGAGGGGGTCTGGATGTGGCCGGGATATCACACACATTACACACATTATCTGATATAATAACAGAGGGAAATGTATACTTCTATATACAGGGAGCTGCAGACATATTACTGGATGTAAACACAGCCCATAATTCTCTACATATATCAGATGACAGGAAAACTGTATCCTGGTCAGATAGATACCAGAATCATACAGAAACACAGGAGAGATTTCAGGATCGTGTTCAGGTGTTGAGCAGTCAGAGTTTCTCCTCAGGGAGATATTACTGGGAAGTGGATGTCGGGGGATCAGATGGGTGGAGAGTCGGTATGTGTTACCCCAGTATAGACAGGAGAGGGGAGCAGTCACAGATTGGATATAATAACAAGTCCTGGGGATTGTACAGGTATAGTAATCGGTATTCGGTGATACATGACAGTAAAGAGATCCCCTTACCCATCAATATCTCCAGTAACAGAGTCAGGATAGATCTGGATTATGAGGCCGGGCGGATCTCCTTTTATGATCTGTGTGACCGGATCCGACCCCTCCACACCTTCACCACCACCTTCACTGAGCCCCTCTATGCTGGGATAGGTGTAGGCAAAGGTTGTATAAAGATCTGTGGGGGGGATGAGAAGGGGAAGGAAGCCTGAGTACTCGGTGGGTGGAATACAATGAGGTTAGCACTGGAGTGGAGAGATTTTGGCACATAACATTACTTGGATAAAGAATTTTTTCAGCTTCACTAGTGAACTTTCATTCATATGGCTTCATACTTAAAGCAATATACACTTATTTCTTGCACTGATTTCTAATGCAATTGTTTTCAATTTGTATTTCTACTATGATGATTGCAATTATTTTATACTAATTGATTGTTTTAAAGGGATAGAGCATCTATTATATGTTAATGGTCCCAAAGGGTTTTCTATGATAAATACATTTCTATGAGACTTCTCCATCGCTCCCTCTCAGATCACTGTGATTGGCTGGAATAACTGTATAATTATAGGAATGCAGTGCGATTCCTATCTGAATTGCATAAGGTTTCCCGGACTGCTCCTGTGTGAATTCAAGCTGAAACCACTATGACAGGCCTGGGTACACACATGAGCGGTGTGGGAAACCACATGCAACTTGGACAGGAATCGCACTGCATTCCTGTTTAAATGACATGCAATTATTTGCAGTGCGATTTGAACCCATTCATTTTCTATGGACACAAATTGCAAAGTATTAGTACTCAGACTCACCGATAAAAAAAACAGCATCAATGCATCCCTAGCGAGGGGGATGTCATCTATCTATCTATCTATCTATCTATCTACTTAAGACACATCTTTTTATAGTTTTGAATAGCGAGTAGAGGAATTTGAGCCCCAGTCCGATTTGTATTGCTGTCTCCGTCCCATTTAGAGAGAGCCCCCCCCCTCCCTCTATTTGTCCTGGTGAATGTTATCACCCAATGTGAAAGAAAATCCCAAATTCTGAGTTGTTACCAGAACTGGAATAGAGGGGAAAACTGGTTTTAGTGACAACCAGGGATTCGAGAGATTTCCTGTCACTTCCTGTTTTGGTTATTGGAGTTATTGGAGGGGAAGTCTCCTCGATGGAAAACAGATGGTAATAGAATACTAGCTGGAGTTATAACCCTTCCTTACTTATCCAAAATGAAAAAAAAAATTTGCCCTTAGTTCTACTTTAATTTTCCAAACAGTAAGATACCATGTTATATGAGCAATTTCCCTTCCCCCACCCTTCCCCCTATGTTCTGCCCCTCGTCCTCATGGTGGCGCTATGTGCAGCCATGATCAGACACAGAGGGTGGAGATGATCCAACAGTGCGGTGCAGTCATTGTGATGGGATAGGATGTGGTCACCTCTACATCTAGGAGAGGTCACATGACCACATCTGGGGGGAAGGGACTGGGAAGGACAGAAGTGAGGTCTGGTAGATGGTGGTGGGTGATGAGCTCCATCTGTACTGGGAGGACTCATGGAGATCGGGGGAGGGGAGAGGGTCTGCAGAGGGGTGAAGGGTGACAATAGAGCAGGTTGGGGGGCAGAGGAAGAGGAGCGGTATAACCCGGTGTGTGTCTGTACAGAGCAGCATAGAGCTCTCACCTTCCCCAGGATGTATAGGACATAGAAAGGAGACACATACTGCTAATATATCATCACACACTAACCTTTCTGCATCCTACACAATTGTATTATAGGAATCTGTATGGAGGAAGTATGGTGGCAGCCAATGCGAACTACTTCTAAAGAATACTAGTTCCCTGCCTGTCATTCTGATCCAATGGTTTCTGTTCTTTCTATGTCAGTAACCCGGAACAAGTATTCAGACTCGGAGTTCTGACTTAACTCTGATTTCCTGATCTGCATGATTGTTCCAGGTCAGTGTCCCCAAATAGTCCACAGAAAGCCAGGAGAATAGCATTTTCAGAAGACATCCAGCAATGCCCCTCCATATTCCCCTCAGTACAGGTGTAATGTAAGTCACAGCCGGGGAATTTCTTGTTGCGTTGTTTATTTTCATTTTACCCGAATACAAAATGCTGAATGATAATCTATAATGACTTTTGGTTGGTTCTATTCATTTTTTTGGAATATTTACGAATTAATAAACTGATCTTTTATGTCACTTTTCTTATTACTTGTATGAAATTTTCATTTTAAAATTAAACATTTAATACAGATCTCTTCCATGCCACCGTGTTACAGAGAATTCTGGGCTTTCCAATAAGACAGCCCAGCACTAGCTGATCATTTGTGGACTGTCTTTCTCTAATTATTCCCCCATACAGAGACAAGGAGGAGGTGGAACTGAGACAGGTAGAGGGGGGTGTCCTTCCTCTGACTCATCCAGCTTGAATCTGAATAGCAGGAAATCAAATTACAATCTTCACAGGACAGAGAAGAATGGGTTAGTTGGAGAATTGACTCATCGGTGTCACCTACTCCTCTTCCTCATCCTCCCTTTAGGGGCCTAGTCTGTGTTTGTACGTGTGAGATACACAGTTTTATATACTTTTTTCTATTCCGCTATTCAATATACACCCTTTTGGGGTGAAAAAAATTAAATTGCAGGATAGTCTGTATCGCTACGTGTGAGATACACCTTTTAAATTTGTTTGGCGCATCTCCTTCCACCGCCGAGGATTGCAGGGCGCTTCAGTTTGCCTCCTGTTCCCGAACTCCTCCTACTCCTCTTCCTCATCCTCCCTTTAGGGTACAAAAAATTGTAATCGGGGCCTAGTCTGTGTTTGTACGTGTGAGATACACCGTTTTATATACTTTTTTCTATTCCACTATTCAATATACACCCTTTTGGGGCTAAAAAAAATTGAATTGCGGCATAGTCTGTATCGGTACGTGTGAGCTACACCTTTTAAATTTGTTTGGCGCATCTCCTTCCACCGCCGAGGATTGCAGGGCGCTTCAGTTTGCCTCCTCTTCCTCATCCTGTAACGCTCTAGCGTTTGTTTAGAGAGTTGGATTTGCAGCTGCAGAATCTCCACTCAGTAGTCATGTAGAGATGTGTTGAAACACCATGTCCAACTCTCCAGACTCATCATTGTGGCCAGCCTGCTGTTCTTTCTATGTCAGTAACCCAGAACAAGTATTCAGACTCGGAGTTCTGACTTAACTCTGATTTCCTGATCTGCATGATTGTTCCAGGTCAGTGTCCCCAAATAGTCCACAGAAAGCCAGGAGAATAGCATTTTCAGAAGACATCCAGCAATGCCCCTCCATATTCCCCTCAGTACAGGTGTAATGTAAGTCACAGCCGGGGAATTTCTTGTTGCGTTGTTTATTTTCATTTTACCCGAATACAAAATGCTGAATGATAATCTATAATGACTTTTGGTTGGTTCTATTCATTTTTTTGGAATATTTACGAATTAATAAACTTATCTTTTATGTCACTTTTCTTATTAATTGTATGAAATTTTCATTTTAAAATTAAACATTTAATACATATCTCTTCCATGCCACCGTGTTACAGAGAATTCTGGGCTTTCCAATAGAGCTGCACGATTAATCGTATGAAAATTGCGATCTCGATTCACCCCCCCTGACGATCTAAACCTGAAATTTGCTCGATTCTTTGCATAGCTGCATAGCAGAGAGAACAGCTGTGGAAAAAAAAAGAATAAAAGCCTCCCGGCAAACGCCTATCAGCAAAGTCTCCCAGTAACTATAAACAAAAATGATTACATTGTATCTTTCCTCCCGCAAACGCCTATCAGCATCAGTCTCCCAGTAACTATAAACAAAAATGATTACATTGTATCTTTTCCTTCCCTCTGCCAGGGAGAAAGGAAGTTTAACCTGTTAAAGACTAGACCTTTCTCTGACATTTGTTGCTTGCAAGTTAAAATCAGTTTTTTTTTGCTAGAAAAGTACTTAGAACCCCCAAACATTTTATATATTTTTTTAGCAGAGACCCTACAGAATAAAATGGCGATTGTTGTAATATTTTATGTCACACTGTATTTGCGCAGCAGTCTTTCAAATGCAATTAATAGACTTTAATGAATAAAAAAAAAAACATAACAGTAAAGTTATCCCAATTTTTTTTGTTACACAGAGAATCGTGAGAGAATCGTGATCTTTATTCCAAGCTAAAAAATCGTGATTCTCATTTTGGCCAGAATCTTGCAGCTCTACCTTCCAATAAGACAGCCCAGCACTAGCTGATCATTTGTGGACTGTCTTTCTCTAATTATTCCCCCATACAGAGACAAGGAGGAGGTGGAACTGAGACAGGTAGAGGGGGGTGTCCTTCCTCTGACTCATCCAGCTTGAATCTGAATAGCAGGAAATCAAATTACAATCTTCACAGGACAGAGAAGAATGGGTTAGTTGGAGAATTGACTCATCGGTGTCACCTACTCCTCCTTCTCATCCTCCCTTTAGGGGCCTAGTCTGTGTTTGTACGTGTGAGATACACAGTTTTATATACTTTTTTCTATTCCGCTATTCAATATACACCCTTTTGGGGTGAAAAAAATTAAATTGCAGGATAGTCTGTATCGCTACGTGTGAGATACACCTTTTAAATTTGTTTGGCGCATCTCCCTCCACCGCCGAGGATTGCTTGCAGGGCGCTTCAGTTTGCCTCCTGTTCCCGAACTCCTCCTACTCCTCTTCCTCATCCTCCCTTTAGGGTACAAAAAATTGTAATCGGGGCCTAGTCTGTGTTTGTACGTGTGAGATACACCGTTTTATATACTTTTTTCTATTCCGCTATTCAATATACACCCTTTTGGGGGTAAAAAAAATTGAATTGCGGCATAGTCTGTATCGGTACGTGTGAGCTACACCTTTTAAATTTGTTTGGCGCATCTCCTTCCACCGCCGAGGATTGCAGGGCGCTTCAGTTTGCCTTCTGTTCCAAAGTCCTCCTACTCCTCTTCCCCATCCTCACCCTCCCTTTAGGGTACAATAAATTGTAATCGGGGCCTAGTCTGTGTTTGTACGTGTGAGATACACCGTTTTATATACTTTTTTTTATTCCGCTATTCAATATACACCCTTTTGGGGGTGAAAAAAATGAAATTGCGGCATAGTCTGTATCGGTACGTGTGAGATACACCTTTTAAATTTGTTTGGCGCATCTCCTTCCACCGCCGAGGATTGCAGGGCGCTTCAGTTTGCCTCCTCTTCCTCATCCTGTAACGCTCTAGCGTTTGTTTAGAGAGTTGGATTTGCAGCTGCAGAATCTCCACTCAGTAGTCATGTAGAGATGTGTTGAAACACCATGTCCAACTCTCCAGACTCATCATTGTGGCCAGCCTGCTTCAGCATACAATATACAAACACTCAATAAGATGTTCCTGGAGTGATAGGTTGTATATGATAGTATAGAGGTGATGTGCTGAAAGGACAGGCGTGAGTTGTGATAGCAATGATGAGTACTCAATAGTAATGTTCAGGAGAGTAGTAGATGATGGTAGATAGGTTAGCAATCATGTGCAACAACAGGTGGTAGGGGACAGCAGATGGAGTGTACAAGAGAGGCTAACTTAGTGCAAGGATATAGATGGTATAGTATGGTGGCAGCCAATGCTAACTACTTCTAAAGAATACTAGTTCCCTGCCTGTCATTCTGATCCAATGGTTTCTGTTCTTTCTATGTCAGTAACCCGGAACAAGTATTCAGACTCGGAGTTCTGACTTAACTCTGATTTCCTGATCTGCATGATTGTTCCAGGTCAGTGTCCCCAAATAGTCCACAGAAAGCCAGGAGAATAGCATTTTCAGAAGACATCCAGCAATGCCCCTCCATATTCCCCTCAGTACAGGTGTAATGTAAGTCACAGCCGGGGAATTTCTTGTTGCGTTGTTTATTTTCATTTTACCCGAATACAAAATGCTGAATGATAATCTATAATGACTTTTGGTTGGTTCTATTCATTTTTTTTTATTTACGAATTAATAAACTGATCTTTTATGTCACTTTTCTTATTACTTGTATGAAATTTTCATTTTAAAATTAAACATTTAATACAGATCTCTTCCATGCCACCGTGTTACAGAGAATTCTGGGCTTTCCAATAAGACAGCCCAGCACTAGCTGATCATTTGTGGACTGTCTTTCTCTAATTATTCCCCCATACAGAGACAAGGAGGAGGTGGAACTGAGACAGGTAGAGGGGGGTGTCCTTCCTCTGACTCATCCAGCTTGAATCTGAATAGCAGGAAATCAAATTACAATCTTCACAGGACAGAGAAGAATGGGTTAGTTGGAGAATTGACTCATCGGTGTCACCTACTCCTCTTCCTCATCCTCTCTTTAGGGGCCTAGTCTGTGTTTGTACGTGTGAGATACACAGTTTTATATACTTTTTTCTATTCCGCTATTCAATATACACCCTTTTGGGGTGAAAAAAATTAAATTGCAGGATAGTCTGTATCGCTACGTGTGAGATACACCTTTTAAATTTGTTTGGCGCATCTCCTTCCACCGCCGAGGATTGCAGGGCGCTTCAGTTTGCCTCCTGTTCCCGAACTCCTCCTACTCCTCTTCCTCATCCTCCCTTTAGGGTACAAAAAATTGTAATCGGGGCCTAGTCTGTGTTTGTACGTGTGAGATACACCGTTTTATATACTTTTTTCAATTCCGCTATTCAATATACACCCTTTTGGGGGTAAAAAAAATTGAATTGCGGCATAGTCTGTATCGGTACGTGTGAGCTACACCTTTTAAATTTGTTTGGCGCATCTCCTTCCACCGCCGAGGATTGCAGGGCGCTTCAGTTTGCCTCCTGTTCCGAAGTCCTCCTACTCCTCTTCCTCATCCTCACCCTCCCTTTAGGGTACAATAAATTGTAATCGGGGCCTAGTCTGTGTTTGTACGTGTGAGATACACCGTTTTATATACTTTTTTCTATTCTGCTATTCAATATACACCCTTTTGGGGGTGAAAAAAATGAAATTGCGGCATAGTCTGTATCGGTACGTGTGAGATATACCTTTTAAATTTGTTTGGCGCATCTCCTTCCACCGCAGAGGATTGCAGGGCGCTTCAGTTTGCCTCCTGTTCCGAACTCCTCCTACTCCTCTTCCTCATCCTCCCTTTAGGGTACAAAAAATTGCAATCGGGGCCTAGTCTGTGTTTGTACGTGTGAGATACACCGTTTTATATACTTTTTTCAATTCCGCTATTCAATATACACCCTTTTGGGGGTAAAAAAAATTGAATTGCGGCATAGTCTGTATCGGTACGTGTGAGCTACACCTTTTAAATTTGTTTGGCGCATCTCCTTCCACCGCCGAGGATTGCAGGGCGCTTCAGTTTGCCTCCTGTTCCGAAGTCCTCCTACTCCTCTTCCTCATCCTCACCCTCCCTTTAGGGTACAATAAATTGTAATCGGGGCCTAGTCTGTGTTTGTACGTGTGAGATACACCGTTTTATATACTTTTTTCTATTCTGCTATTCAATATACACCCTTTTGGGGGTGAAAAAAATGAAATTGCGGCATAGTCTGTATCGGTACGTGTGAGATATACCTTTTAAATTTGTTTGGCGCATCTCCTTCCACCGCAGAGGATTGCAGGGCGCTTCAGTTTGCCTCCTGTTCCGAACTCCTCCTACTCCTCTTCCTCATCCTCCCTTTAGGGTACAAAAAATTGCAATCGGGGCCTAGTCTGTGTTTGTACGTGTGAGATACACCGTTTTATATACTTTTTTCTATTCCGCTATTCAATATACACCCTTTTGGGGGTAAAAAAAATTAAATTGCGGCATAGTCTGTATCGGTACGTGTGAGATACACCTTTTAAATTTGTTTGGCGCATCTCCTTCCACCGCCGAGGATTGCAGGGCGCTTCAGTTTGCCTCCTCTTCCTCATCCTGTAACGCTCTAGCGTTTGTTTAGAGAGTTGGATTTGCAGCTGCAGAATCTCCACTCAATAGTCGTGTAGAGATGTGTTGAAACACCATGTCCAACTCTCCAGACTCATCATTGTGGCCAGCCTGCTTCAGCATACAATATACAAACACTCAATAAGATGTTCCTGGAGTGATAGGTTGTATATGATAGTATAGAGGTGATGTGCTGAAAGGACAGGCGTGAGTTGTGATAGCAATGATGAGTACTCAATAGTAATGTTCAGGAGAGTAGTAGATGATGGTAGATAGGTTAGCAATCATGTGCAACAACAGGTGGTAGGGGACAGCAGATGGAGTGTACAAGAGAGGCTAACTTAGTGCAAGGATATAGATGGTAGTAGACTCAAGAGCTAGCAATCTATGTAACAGTGCAGATGATAGAAATAGTAATGCGTAGATATTAACAGTCCTTAGTATGCAGAGGTAGATAGTGTAAGTTTGATAGGAAGGAATCCCCTGTGGGGTACTTATCACTAGTTAGATTAGTAAGCTGAAGGGTCCGGTAATGAGTGAATGATCGGGTAGCGAGATACGGGATCAAGAGCGAAGTTCCGGTCTATCCAGGTATGGCAATAGCTGGAGGCTCCGGCAGCGTAAGAAAAGGCTGTATACCATGCGGTTTGAACGAACAATTTGTGAGAGAGAAGCCGGCGATTGAAATAGTCGCTCAGAGCGGCGCTTAGTGATGACGTCATGCGGCTTAAAGGTATATGCGTTCCACCTAGCTGAAAAGGTGGGACGCAATATGAAGAAGGAAATGACCTATAAGGGTACCGAAGGTACCAGAATCTTACAGTACCCCCCCCCCTTAAGGCCGGCTCCGGAAGGCCTATAGCACTGGTCTCTCCGGGTATTTGGAGTGAAACCTTCGTATAAGCCTGGGTGCGTGAACGTCAGAAGTATCCAACCAGGTGTCGTCTTGGGGTCCATAGTTCTTCCATCTTATGAGATATTGGAGTTTTCCTCTGTGGATACGAGAATCCAAAATCTCCCTAATCTCAAATTCCTCTCCGCCTTCAACTTGTACTGGAGGTGGAGGCGAGATGGTAGGCCTTATTCCTTGGTTGGGAACATGTGGTTTCAGTAACGACACGTGAAAGATGGGATGTATTCTAAGATCTGCCGGTAAAGTGAGTTGCACTGCAGCTCTTCCAATGAGCTTTTTAATTGGAAAAGGTCCGAGAAATAGAGGTCCAAGCTTTTTACTGGGTATCTTTTTTGTAGTGTCAATTTTGGACCTTGCACAGATGTCACATGAGGAAACAAACTTTTGTACAGACGTTTTCATATCAGGCCACCAAAACTGCCTGGTGAGCAAATTAAATGTCTTAGTCATACCCATATGTCCTGCCATAGGTACGTCATGTGATAATTCCAAGATCTTGGTACGCATACTAGGAGGTATGTAGAGTCTGTCGTTAAAGTAGAGGAAGCCTTCTGCATCAGCACTTAGTTGTGGTGGAGGTGAATCCAGTGCTATACTGTGCATAATCTCTTCCTTCAGGGAGCGAACAACACCAACAATACGATCATAGGGTATTATAGGAAATGAAGGGATTTCGGCGCAGTTATCTTCGGTTAATCGTGATAGCGCATCCGCTTTTTTGTTTTTGTCTGCAGGCGTGTAGGTCACTAGGAAGTTGAATCTTAGGAAGAATAGTGACCAACGTACCTGCCGGTGGGAAAGGGTCTTGTTAGTCTGAAGGTATTGGAGATTTTTATGATCTGTATATATGAGTATTGGCAATCGAGTACCTTCAAGTAGATGTCGCCAATTCTCTAGTGCCAGTTTTATGGCAAGCAACTCTTTTTCACCCACTGGGTAATTCACCTCTGGGTTGCTTAATGATTTAGAGAAGAAAGCAACTGGGTGAAGTGGTGAAGTATTTGTTGGTCGTTGGGAGAGAACTGCTCCTACTGCCATATTTGACGCATCTACCTCCAGTATATATTGGAGGGATGGGTCTGGATGGCGTAGTATGGGAGCGGAAGTGAAGCTTGATTTTAACAAGCGGAAAGCTCCATTGGCTTCTTCAGACCATTTAAATGGTTTCTTTACACTTGTAAGTTGTGTGAGAGGTCTCATAATAGCAGAGAAGTTCTTGATGAACTTCCTATAGAAGTTTGAGAATCCAAGGAATCGTTGTAATGCTTTACGAGTTGTTGGTACAGGCCAATCCAGAATATCCGATATCTTGCTCATATCCATTTTGATTCCGTTCTTAGATATGATGTATCCTAGGAATAGTACTTCTTCTTTATGGAATAGGCATTTTTTTAATTTTACGTATAAATTGTGTGCGAGTAATCTGGACAACACAAGTCTTACATGTTTTATATGTTCAGACAAAGATTGAGAATAAATGAGTATATCATCCATATATACCACAACACAAACATCAAGTAAGTCTCTGAAGATGTCATTTATGAATCGCTGAAAAGCTGCGGGAGCATTACACAACCCGAAAGGCATCACAAGATATTCGAATAATCCGTATCTGGTTCTGAATGCTGTTTTCCACTCATCCCCGTCACGGATTCGGATTAGGTTGTATGCCCCTTTGAGGTCCAATTTAGAGAAATAGGTAGCTCCGCACACTTGTTCAATGAGTTCAGGAATGAGAGGTAAAGGATAGCGATCCTTTATCGTAATGGTATTTAATTGCCTATAGTCAATATTAGGCCTAAGACTTGAATCCTTATTGCGGACAAAGAAAAGTCCTGCAGCTGTGGAAGAAGTAGAGGGTCTGATGAACCCTTTCGCTAAATTCTCATCCAAGTATTCCTTGAGATGAGAAAGTTCATCCTGAGAAAGAGGATAAACATGACCGAAAGGTAATTTGCTATTAGGGAGTAGATTAATAGAACAATCATAGTCCCTATGGGGAGGCAACATTTGAGCGTTTTTCTCAAGGAAGACTTCTGACAGATCCTGGTAGCATGGTGGTGGTGTAATTTCATCTGACACCATAGACAGGATTTTTTTATATGATTGGAGGTTACACATGATCTCGCAATAGTGAGAAGGGAAGGTTAGAGTCCGTGTCTTCCAATCAATGGTTGGTTGATGTATGTGTAACCAGGGGAGTCCCAAAATAATGGGAAAATGTGGTGAAGGTAATACATCAAAAGTGGTTGTCTCCGCATGAGACTCGTTAGCAGTAACAAGGAGTGCTGGTGTCTGATTGGTGATTGGACCAGAAGATAACGGGATACCGTTAATGAAACTAACAGAGACAGGTTTAGGTTTTGAAATAATAGGTATTTTATTTAAGGTAACAAAACGAGTATCGATGTAGTTCCCACAAGATCCTGTGTCGATCATAGCCTTGGTGGTGATCCTAATTTGGTCCCATTGTAGCGTCAAATGAATAAAGAGATAGGGATTAGAAAAGGAATTCGTTAAACCCCTCAGCAAGACATGTGAACACTCACCGTCTTTTTTGCGGACAAGGGGACAGACGCTTATCAAATGATCCAAGGAGGCGCAGTACATGCAGAGGTTTTCGGATCTTCTCCTGGCTCGTTCAGTAGTCGATAAAGGTGGGCGTATCGTTCCTACCTCCATAGGAGTAGGGTCAACGGGCGAAACCCGAGAAGAACTGGACAATGGCATTCCCATCTTCTCAGCCTTTCTTTCTCGGAGTCGCCTGTCAATATTGATGCTGAGCTGTATTAAGGCATCCAAAGTGCCAGGTAAATCCGCTCGGGCGAGCTCGTCTTTAACGGCTTCTGATAACCCGAGTCTGAACTGTGTTCGCAGAGATGCATCATTCCACCCAGAATCAAGGGTCCATCTTTTGAACTCTGCTATGAAGTCTTCAACAGGTCTCCTTCCTTGTTTTAACGCCCTCAATTGGCTATCAGCAGTACTCTGCCTATTGGGGTCTTCATATAAGCTAGCGAGTTCTGCTATGAACAAAGGATAGGAGTTGAGAAGAGGGTCCTCTTTCTCAAAGAGAGAGTCTGCCCAAGCCCGTGGATCACCCGATAAATATGAAATAGTAGTACAGACTTTAATTTGGTCTGTAGTATAAGTACGAGGTTTTAAAATAAAAAGCCATTGACATGCCTTTTTAAATTCACGAAATTTTTTCCGATCACCTGTAAACACTAAAGGAGGGTTTATTTTAGGCTCACGAGGTTGAGCAGCAGTGAGTTGTGAAACACGGGCTATCTGCTGTCTTAAAGTCTGATTTTCATTTTTTACTTCAGTAAGAGCAAGGATTAATGCATCTACCTTTTGTGTTAATTGTATCACTTGAGTGGTTAATTCTGCTGAATCCATTTTTTAAAGGTTCGTTCAATCTGTAACGCTCTAGCGTTTGTTTAGAGAGTTGGATTTGCAGCTGCAGAATCTCCACTCAGTAGTCGTGTAGAGATGTGTTGAAACACCATGTCCAACTCTCCAGTTTAATCATTGTGGCCAGCCTGCTTCAGCATACAATATACAAACACTCAATAAGATGTTCCTGGAGTGATAGGTTGTATACGATAGTATAGAGGTGATGTGCTGAAAGGACAGGCGTGAGTTGTGATAGCAATGATGAGTACTCAATAGTAATGTTCAGGAGAGTAGTAGATGATGGTAGATAGGTTAGCAATCATGTGCAACAACAGGTGGTAGGGGACAGCAGATGGAGTGTACAAGAGAGGCTAACTTAGTGCAAGGATATAGATGGCAGTAGACTCAAGAGCTAGCAATCTATGTAACAGTGCAGATGATAGAAATAGTAATGCGTAGATAGTAACAGTCCTTAGTATGCAGAGGTAGATAGTGTAAGTTTAATAGGAAGGAATCCCCTGTGGGGTACTTATCACTAGTTAGATTAGTAAGCTGAAGGGTCCGGTAATGAGTGAATGATCAGGTAGCGAGATACGGGATCAAGAGCGAAGTTCCGGTCTATCCAGGTATGGCAATAGCTGGAGGCTCCCGCAGCGTAAGACAAGGCTGTATACCATGCGGTTTGAACGAACAATTTGTGAGAGAGAAGCCGGCGATTGAAATAGCCACTCAGAGCAGCGCTTAGTGATGACGTCATGCGGCTTAAAGGTATATGCGTTCCACCTAGCTGAAAAGGTGGGATGCAATATGAAGAAGGAAATGACCTATAAGGGTACCGAAGGTACCAGAATCTTACACATTCTCCCCTTAGGGTACAAACATGAGATACACCGTTTTATATATTTTTTTCTATTCCGCTATTCAATATGCACCCTTTTGGGGTGAAAAAAATTAAATTGCGGCATACTTTGCATATTTGACTGTGAGATACACCCGTTGTATTTGTATACTGTTTTTCTATTCCGCTATTTAATAAACACCCTTTTGGGGTAAAAAAAATTAAATTGCGGCATAGTTTGCAGTTTGTGAGATACACCCATGGGATACTGTTGTTGTTTTGTTCCGCTATTCAATAAACACCTTTCTAAGGCAAGATCATAAATTACAGAAATATGAGGAGAACGTCAAATAGGGGCCGTGGCTTGGGTCGTGGTGCTGCTAGTAGAGCTCCTGTTGCAAGGAGAGGACGTGGTCGATCTGTGCCAGCTACACGCACAAGTGAAACACCTTCCTCAAGTGTGAGTAGGCGACAGAACCTGCAGCAGTATTTGGTAGGGCATCATGCGCCTCTACAAGTGTTGAGGCAAGAACAAGTACAGGCGATAGTAGATTGGGTTGCTGACAGTGCCTCCAGTTCCTTCACATTGTCTCCCACCCAGTCTACTGCAGAAAGGTCAGAGTTGGCACCTGCAGCCGATGTCCAACCGTCTTTCACCTCACCCCCTTGCAAATCAGGCAAGCAGTCTGAGCCCCAAGTCATGCAGCAGTCTCTTCTTCTTTTTGATGACTCTGTCAGCAGGGTTTCCCAGGGCCATCCACCTAGCCCTGCCCCAGAAGTGGAAGAGATTGAGTGCAGCGATGCCCAACCACTTATTTCTCAAGAGGATTACATGGAAGGACCATCGCAGCACGTCTCAGATGATGACAAAACACAGGTGCCAACTGCTGCGGCACTCAGAATTGTGGAGACCGACAAGGAGGGCAGGGGTGAAGACTGGGTGGAAGATGATGTGGAGGACGATGAGGTCCTCGACCCCACATGGAATGAAGGTCATGCAGGTGACCTGAGTAGTTTGGAGGAAGAGGCGGTAGTCGCACAGAACCACCAGCACCGCAGAAGAGGGAGCAGGGTGCAGAAGCAGAGCGGCCGTGCCCTAGACACTACGCCTGCTACGCAGCAAGGGACCGAGCGCACCAAAGCCAGGTCAAAGGATTTCTCTAGTGTGGAAGTTCTTCAGACAATGTGCTGATGACAGGACATGAGTGGTTTGCACGCTGTGCAATCAGAGCCTGAAGCGAGGCATAAACCTTCTCAACCTGAGCACAACCTGCATGATTAGGCATCTAAGTGCAAAGCACGAGCTGCAGTGGAGTAGACACCTTCAAAACCAAGAAAGGTCTCTGGCTCCTCCTGCTTCCTCTTCTGCTGCAGTCTCAGCCTCTTCATCCACCTCTGTAGTGATACCGGCACCTGCCACCCTGCAAACAGATGATCTGTCAGCAACACCACCACCTGGGTCACCAACCATCTTTACAATGTCCCGTTGAAGCGTTCAGCTTTCCATCTCCCAAACACTTCAGAGGAAGAGGAAGTACCCCCCTACCCACCCGCGATCCCTGGCCCTGAATGCCAGCATTTCAAAATTCTTGGCCTTTGAAATGCTGTCATTCCGTCTGGTGGAGACGCACAGTTTTAAAAGCCTTATGTCGGTGGCTGTCCCACAGTACGTCGTGCCCAGCCGCCACTACTTTTCCAGGCAAGCCATCCCTTCCCTGCACAACCAAGTGGGGAAAAAAATCAGGTGTGCACTGTGCAACGCCATCTGTGGCAAGGTCCACCTAACTACCGATACGTGGACCAGTAAGCACGGTCAGGGGCGTTATATCTCTCTAACGGCACACTGGGTAAATGCAGTGGCGGCTGGGCCTGAGGCGGATAGCAATTTGGCGCATGTCCTTCCACCACCGAGGATTGCAGGGCGCTTCAGTTTGCCTCCTGTTCCTAACTCCTCCTACTCCACTTCCTCATCCTCTACCGCCTCCTCATCCGGTCAGCGTAACACGTTCACCACCAACTTCAGCACAGCCAGGGGTAAACGACAGCAGGCAGTTTTACAACTTGCCTGTTTGGGGGAAAAACCACACACCGCGCAGGAGTTGTGGAGGAGCATGAAACAGCAGACCGATGAGTGGTTGCTGCCAGCGAGCCTCAAGCCCGGCCTGGTGGTGTGCGATAACGGGCGAAATCTCATAGCAGCTCTGGGCCTAGCCGGTTTGACGCACATCCCTTGCCTGGCGCTTGTGCTGAATTTGGTGGTGCAGAGGTTCCTTATAAATTACCCCGATATGTCAGAGCTGCTGCAGAAAGTGCGGGCCGTCTGTGCTCATTTTCGGCGTTCTCACCCTGCTGCTGCTCGCCTGTCAGCGCTGCAGCGTAACTTCGGCCTTCCCGCTCACCGCCTCATATGTGACGTGCCCACAAGGTGGAACTCCACCTTGCACATGCTGGAAAGACTGTGCGAGCAGCAGCAGGCCATAGTGGAGTCTCAGCTGCAGCACGAACGCGTGAGTCGCTCTGCGGAACAGCACCACTTCACCACCAATAACTGGGCCTCCATGCGAGATCTGTGTGCCTTGTTGCGCTGTTTTGAGTACTCCACCAACATGGCCAGTGCCGATGATGCCGTTGTCAGCTTAACTATCCCACTTCTATGCCTCCTACAAAAAACGATTCTGGCGATGATGGAAGAGGATGTGGCACAGGAGGAGGAGGAAGAGGGATCATTTCCAAGACTTTCAGGGCAGTCATTCACAAGTGGCTCCGAGGGTGGGTTTCTGCACCCACAAAACGCCAGGTACACAATTGTCCAGCAGGGGCACAGTTCTGGAGGATGAGGAGGATGAGGAGGAGGAGATGGAACCATGTTCACAGCAGGGTGGCACCCAGGCCAGCTCATGGCCATCACTGGTGCGTGACTGGGGGGATACAGAGGACACAGACGATACACCTCCCACAGAGGACAGCCATTCGTTGCCTCTGGGCAGCCTGGCACACATGAGCGATTACATGCTGCAGTGTCTCCACAACGACCGCCGAGTTGCCCACATTCTAACTTGTGCTGATTACTGGGTGGCCATGCTGCTGGATCCCCGTTACAAGGACAATGTACCGTCCTTAATTCACTCACTGGAGCGCGATCGCAAGATGCGCGAGTACAAGCGCACGCTGGTAGACGCGATGCTGCTGGCATTCCCACCTGACAGCGGGGGCCACAGTGGAAGCATAAGGTCAAGGCAGAGGAGGAGGAGGAAGAGGTCGCCAACGCAACCAGGGCACCGCCAGCACCTCAGAAGGCAGGGTTAGCATGGCCGAAATGTGGAAAAGCTTTGTCAGCATGCCACAACAAACAGCAGCACCAGCAGCTCATATGGAACGTCTTAGCAGGAGGCAGCATTTCACCAACATGGTGGAGCAGTATGTGTGCACACGCCTACATGTAGTGAATGATGGGTCTGCCCCCTTCAACTTCTGGGTCTCCAAATTGGGCACATGGCCTGAGCTTGCCCTTTATGCCTTGGAGGTGCTGGCGATTTTAGTGCCTGAAAGTTCGGGTCCCCATTGACTTCAATGGGGTTCGGTCTCCGGGTCAAGTTCGGAAAAAGTCCGGGTCACGGACCCGGACCCGGACTTTTTTTTTCAAGTTCGGCCGGACCCACCGAACACGGACATCCAGGTGTCCGCTCAACTCTAGTCCTAAACATTATATTTGAACAAAGAACCTCTGTACAACAGCACTACAAACACATCTATTTCATATATGGAGGACATTGTTGGATAAAGAGAGACCATCAGTAGTACATTGCCCCCACCAGCCCGGATTATAACCTAGGTTGTCTCCGTTATGTGTGGAGTCCCCGGTGTTCTTCCAGTATAAGAGCTGAGATATAACATCAGAATATCCATGTACGCTGTGTGTTCACCTCCCAAATTCCTGACACAGGAAAGGGGAATGTCTTCCTACAGAAAATATTAGAATTGTAAGATACCCCACCCCACCCCCACTTTCACTTCCATCATTTAACAGAAAAAAAGAGTTTTCAATATAAAAAAATATTTTAAACACAAAGTTGTTTGGTCTGCAGACTGGACCAATGATCTAAGTTTGGCCTACATACATTCCTCTCGCTCCTCATTTGTTGCCCTCAGTGTTATAAAGACTTCAGATGAATGGGGCCCCTGCTGTTCTTTGGGTGATAAAAGTTACACTTCCATATGTCATATTAAAGCTGAACACTTCAGTAAATGTTTTATGAAGCTGCCGGGGGAGGAGGGAAGAGGAATACTATAGAGTAGAACTTGAGTCTGCTGAGATCAAATCCAAGATGGGGGCACTCAGCAGCAGTCTCAGGACTTTTGAGGGTCTATACAAGGGATACTTTTACCAACATTATTGGAATGCATTTAATGCACATATAATTGTATGTAAAGATTGTTGTTAGAATGAATGGTCTGGTGACAGGGTTTAGAATGTCAAAGTTCTCTTCTCATCTTCGGGGTTGAGGTCGGTCTGATCCTCAGTAGATGTAACATGGCCCCATTGAAGTTTTATTCCACTCAGCTCAGCCTGTTTTATTTAGATATAACATGTCTGACCTCACTGGCCCAGTCAGCAGTCCAGGTGCTGTCATATCCATCCTCCGGTGTCCTTTCCAAGAGATCCCAGTGGTGTAAATTGTCACAAGGGTCAGGAGGGTGATGTTAATAAAAGTGAGTATGTTTTAGTCGCCGATTCCTAATACTAACAAGGAATCCATCCATTGGCAACAGATCTGAGCCTGTTTAGCAATGACTTGACTCCAACCAAGGTTGAGTGATTAGCTATGGATATATGGTCCATGATTCATACCAAGCTATGACCGGGCATTGTTAAGAAGGAGTTCATCTTGGGCTCACCATTATTTGGCTGATTTTTGGAAATGATGATCCCCATGTCTGAATCACTTGTGATGAATGGGCACTATTGTCCTTAGAGGACAGTAATGGACACCCTATAACGTCAGAGGCTTACAGCACACAGAGGTGTTCCATCTTGTTGGAAACTGTTAGATGTGCAACCACTGTTCCTTTATCTTTATTGGTGATAGGGAGAGAAGAGTATGAATGCAGAACCAACATTGTCATACATCAGCTGAATTTCATGGCCAGTATGGGCACTCCAGCAATAGGATGCAGGATGAGCAGATGTCTCTTCTCTTCTTAGTCATTTTTGTCTTTTAGTGAAGAGGATTTCACAGGAAGAACGCATGTTTCCAAATCCACAGAATAATTGTCCCACAATGGTCTTTAATTTCCCCAGACAGACACATTTTTCTGTATGAGATCCTTTTATGATCTGTGTTCCTCCATATAACTAATCATATGAATACAGTATGTAGGCCCTTCTCTAAGTGCTGTTTGATATTCAGCTTCTACCAACATCCTGTTTCCTGTTTCCTGTGATTCCTGGTTCCTGACTCGGCTTGTTGCACCTCCATCTCCAGCTTGCTTCCTGACTTTGACCTCGGCTTGTTTAACAGATCTCCTCTGCCTGCTACCTGTCCAGACCTTGGCTACCACTTGACCTTGTCTCCTCCGCTACCCACCTGGCATCGAACCTTGGCTTGAATCAACCACCCTCTGTCTCAGCGATCCCAAGTACCTGCTTCATCTCACAGGTGCCACCTGCCTGCAGTAACCCCGCAGCACAACAGCGGTATCCCTGAACCCTTTTCTGCAAGCAACTCTGCAGGCGACCTGTGCGACTTTGGGCCTAACTCCTCCTGTCTCATCTCCAGGGGAGTTTGGAACTTAGCTGCAAGGGAAGCCCTCTCTCCATTGGCCTCCAGCACTTGATACCTGATAGTATCAAACAGCCAGGATGTCTGAGGCCGAGAGAGGTGCTTCTGCACTTGAAACCCTATGTCAGCAGATGGCGGCTCTGACGCAAGCAGTCAAAAATCTGCAGGAAGGTTACTTCAAACTTGAGGGGCGGTTCCATGCCCTCACAGGTTCTATGACTTCCACCGAATCCAACCAAGCCTCTAGCCCCGCCTTTACACCAGCGTCCTCCACATCAGCTGTTGCCGCTCCACCCGCTGTGGTGCTGCCTCCTCCAGAGCCCAGAGTTCCGACTCCTGAGTGCTTTTCAGGCGACCAGCGGAGGTTCAGAGCTTTCAGGAATGCCTGCGAACTTTACTTTGCCCTGCAACCTAGGACCTTTGCTTCAGAAACTGTCCGAGTGGGGTTCATCATCTCCCTTCTATCTGATGAACCACAATCCTGGGCCCATAACCTCCTAGAACGAAAGGATGAGGTGCTGAACTCAGTCTTGTTTTTTGAAGCCATGGCTACTTTATATGATGACCCACAGAAAACTGTCACCGCAGAGTCTGCCCTTCACTCCCTGGTGCAGGGAAGACGACCAGTAGAGGATTACATTGGGGAGTTCCGTAGATGGGTAGCTGATACCGGATGGAATGATGCAGCTTTGAAGTATCAATTCCGTTTAGGCCTATCTGAAACAATCAAGGATGAGCTGGCCAGGTCTGAAGCTCCCGCCACGCTAGAGACTCTGATCCAAACTTCCATCCAGCTAGATAGGCGTCTACGGGAGCGACGCTTTGAGCGTTCTCAGACCTTTCAGGCCAACCTGGGTACTGCCCAAGGTCCCGGCTCCAACACCTCCTGCCGCTGCTCCTCTAAATACCTCCAATATAGAACCAATGCAGATTGGTCTGCTTCGACCCACTCTAACCCCAGAAGAAAGAGGACGCAGGCGGCAAAACAATCTCTGTCTCTACCGTGGAGCATCAGGACACTACCTTCGCAACTGTCCGATTCGGCCAAGTAAGCCCAGGCACCGGTACCCTGCATATCTTCAGCTATCCGGATCACTATCTACTCACATTATTCTCCCCATCTCTCTGCAGGTGGCTGGAAGAGAGGTCAAACTGCAGGCAATAATTGACTCTGGAGCTTGCAGCTGCTTCCTGGACATCAACCTGGCTAAAGACCTGCACATTCCTCTGACTACCAAGGATCAAAGACTAGACATACACCTGATACACAGCTGATGGAAGTCCACCTAGTTCAGGACCTGTTACCCAAGAAACAGTCCCTATTTTCACAACCACAGACACAGGGCACCAGGAACTTCTCCGTTTTGATGTGATCAGATCTCCCATTTTTCCAGCTATTCTTGGAATCCCGTGGCTACAAGCCCACAACCCATCAGTGGACTGGTCCCGAGGGGAGGTCGCCTTCTCATCCAGCTACTGCCGCCAGCATTGCGGTATCCCCATGCTAACCAACCCCCATACCAGCCTGACCATACAACCAGCAACAGACACCAGTCTAGCAGTCCCTTCAGTCTACCATGACTACCTTGACGTCTTAGACAAAAAGAAAGCCGAAACCCTGCCTCCACACCGATCATATGACTGTCCTATTGAATTGCTCCCTGGAGCAGAAATTCCCTTCGGGCGCATCTTCCCTTTGTCCGAGGTGGAATTGGAGACTCTCAGACAATACATAGATGAGAACCTAGCCAAAGGTTTCATTCGTCCCTCTTCCTCACCTGCTGGAGCAGGCATCTTCTTTGTTGAAAAAAAAGACCACTCCCTCAGACCCTGCATCGACTACCGGGAACTCAACAAAATTACCATCAAGAATAGGTACCCTCTTCCCCTCGTTCCGGAGTTGTTCCAGAGGTTTCGAGCGGCCCGGATATTTACAAAACTGGACTTAAGAGTGGCTTATAATCTGGTTCGCATCAGAGAGGGGGACGAGTGGAAAATGGCCTTCAGAACACGCTTTGGCCACTTCGAATACCTCGTAATGCCATTTGGGTTAAGCAACGCCCCCGCAACATTTCAACACCTGGTCAATGATATATTCCGAGAGTACCTTGACTTATTTCTGATCGTCTACCTGGATGATATCCTGATCTTCTCCACCTCTCTCGAGCTCCACCGAATTCACTTCAAGAAGGTATTGAGTACCCTCCGCAGGCACGGTTTGTATGCCAAGGCCGAGAAATGCGATTTTGAAAAACAATCTATTCAATTTTTGGGCCTCGTAATCTCCCTCCATTGGGGGAATCTCTATGGATCCCCAGAAGGTCGCAGCAATCCTAGACTGGCCTGCACCTACAGACCGAAAGGGAGTCTGAAGATTCGTAGGCTTTGCCAATTTCTACCAGAGATTTATTAAGGACTTCTCCACTATCATCGCCCCAATTACTCAACTCACACGTCTCCATACCCGTTTCCTCTCGAATCAGGAAGCCCAAGTAGCCTTTGAAAAACTTAAAACCTTGTTTACCTCTGCTCCGGTGCTGCAACACCCGGACCCAGCACTCCCTTTCGTTCTTGAAGTAGATGCTTCTGAAGTGGCAACGGGAGCCGTGCTTTCTCAGCGGCTGGGCCCAAAAGCTCTATTACACCCAGTAGCCTTCTGCTCTAAGAAATTAAACCAGGCAGAGAGAAACTACGACGTAGGTGACCGAGAGCTTCTGGCTATTAAAGTGGCCTTCGAAGAGTGTAGATATCTATTGGAGGGCGCCAATCACCCGATCATGATCTTTACTGACCACAAAAACTTAGAGTATCTGAGGTCCGCCAAACGTCTAAGACCCCGACAAGCTAGATGGGCATTATTCTTCTCAAGATTCAACTTCCAATTAACCTATAGACCAGGATCCAAGAACGGGAAGGCAGACGCCTTGTCCCGGATGTTCCCTGAATCCACAGAACCTGCTCCACCGAGCACTATTCTTTCCGCCCAGAACTTTTTATTGATTCAACCCAGCTTGAAATCGGTCATTGAACGAGCCTCTGCTTCATGCCCTGAATCTGAGCAGGTCTCGTTAAGGAAACAAGATGGACTACTCTGGCACCAGGATAAGATCTTCGTGCCTCAGGAGGCAAGGCTTCAGGTCTTCAAGACGTACCACGACCAACAGTTAGCTGGCCACTTTGGAGTTCGTAAAACAAGTGAGCTCATCCAACGGTCCTTCTGGTGCCCCAACCTTAGTCGAGACAATAGAGCCTATGTTAAATCCTGCTCTGTGTGCCTACGTAGCAAGGGTGACAACACAAGGCCCTGGGGACTACTGAGACCCTTAGCTATTCCTAACCGTCCATGGGAAGGTATCTCGATGGATTTTATTGTGGAGCTTCCGCCCTCGGAGGGTTTTACTGCCATTATGGTGGTGGATCGCCTGTCGAAGATGGCCCATTTCCTACCCTTGGTAGGCACTCCTTCAGCAACCGAGACTGCCCACATCTTCCTCAAGGAAATTGTGAGACTCCACGGCTTTCCCAGAAGCATTGTTTCTGATCGGGGGGTTCAATTTACCTCCAAGTTTTGGAGAGCTCTGTGTAACGCCCTGAAAATAGAACTTTGCCTCTCATCAGCTTACCATCCTCAGAGCAATGGACAAACAGAGCGTACGAATCAAACCTTGGAGCAGTACCTCCGCTGTTTCTCAGCCTTTTCACAGGATGACTGGGCCTCGTTGCTTCCATTTGCGGAGTTTGCTTATAACAATTCACTACACTCTGCCACAAACCAGTCTCCATTCTGGGCCAACTATGGATTCCACCCACTTGCCTTGCCTGACACTATATCCAAATCTGCAGTACCTGCGGTCCAGGACAGACTCGCTTTTATACAGCAAAACTATCAAACCCTTCAAGAATGCATACTGAAGGCTCAAACCGACTACAAGAAATTTTTTGACAAGAAACGCAGGGGGAATTCCTCCTTTAAAATTGGGGATGAGATATGGCTGTCTACGGCCAATCTGAAACTGCCTTGCCCATCGAAGAAGCTGGGGCCTAAATACATTGGTCCGTTTCCAATTAAACGAGAGGTAAACCCAGTGGCTTTTGAATTATCCCTGCCAGATTCTTATAGGATTCACCCAGTTTTTCATGCCTCTCTCCTAAAATCGGCCATTCCGGATCCATTTCCTGGGAGAGTGGACCTTCCTCCACCATCAGTAACTGTTGGTGAAGAAACAGAATATGAGGTGGAGTCAATATTGGATTGCAGGAAACATGGCAGGCAAATCCAATATCTGATCAAATAGAAGGGGTATCCACCCGAAGAAAGCTCTTGGGAACCTAAGATCAACATACATGCCCCTAGACTCCTTCGGGAATTTCATGCCAGATATCCGAGGAAGATGGCCCGGTTGGGCATCCGGAGGCTGCCCATTGGGGGGGGGCACTGTCAGGGTACCAATAGCAGGAGGGCTCTAGGACCCAGTATCCGTCAGAATAGGAGAAGGGCTCTAGGACCCAGCATCTCCGTCAGCCCCTCACCTGGGCCTTTATAAGGGAGCCAGCCCTTCTCTAAGTGCTGTTTGATCTTCAGCTTCTACCAACATCCTGTTTCCTGTGATTCCTGGTTCCTGACTCGGCTTGTTACACCTCCATCTCCAGCTTGCTTCCTGACTTTGACCTCGGCTTGTTTAACGGATCTCCTCTGCCTGCTACCTGTCCAGACCTTGGCTACCACTTGACCTTGTCTCCTCCGCTACCCACCTGGCATCGAACCTTGGATTGAATCAACCACCCTCTGTCTCAGCGATCCCAAGTACCTGCTTCATCTCACAGGTGCCACCTGCCTGCAGTAACCCCGCAGCACAACAGCGGTATCCCTGAACCCTTTTCTGCAAGCAACTCTGCAGGCGACCTGTGCGACTTTGGGCCTAACTCCTCCTGTCTCATCTCCAGGGGAGTTTGGAACTTAGATGCAAGGGAAGCCCTCTCTCCATTGGCCTCCAGCACTTGATACCTGATAGCATGAGTCCAAGGTCAGCCTTGCCCCGAGTAGGAAATTAATAAACACTTGACTGCATTCCTTCCCAGTATCAGAGACTTTAAAGGGTTTGTAACCTTACACTATGGTTCACTGCCAGCCCTACTCTTTTAAGCAGCCATAATGCACTGTGTAAGTGTTTGGTAAAATTGAAGCCTCTAAATACATTTTTTCATGTATCTTCAGGCCGGTCATGTGACTCCCGACCGCTCTAATACTTCGATCCAGGGCTACAGGGGGAGGGGCCAAGATCTCCCTCTGACGTCAGCCAGGGAGGTCACATGACCACCATGCTGGCTGCTCAGCCTCTCCTGCTGTAGCCCTTAGATAGGGGAGAAGAGCAGTCAGGAGTCATGTGACCGGCCTATAGATACATGAAAAAGGGTATTTACAGGCTTCGTTTTTAACAACACCGTGCAATATGGCTGCCTAACCCCTTCATGACTAAGCCTTTTTCTGACATTTGTTGCTTTAAAATTAGTTATTTTTTTCTAGAAAATAACTTAGAACCCCCCCCCCCCCCCCCCACACACACACACACATACACACACATACACATTATATATATATATATATATATATATATATATATATATATATATTTTTTTTTAGCAGAGACCCTAGAGAATAAAATGGCGATTGTTTCAATATTTTATGTCATAGGGTATTTACGCAGCAGTCTTTCAAATGCAATTTTTTTGGAAGAAATACACTTTCATGGAAAAAAAAAAGAACCAAAACAGTAAAGTTAGCCCAATTTTTCTATAATGTGAAAGATAATGTTATGCTGAGTGAATATATACCCCACATTTTTAAAATTGCACACACTTGTGGAATGGTGACAAACTACAGTACTTAAAAATCTCCAAAGGCGATGCGTTAAAAAATGATAACGGTTACCTGTTTAGAGTTACAGAGGAGGTTTTGTGCCAGAATTATTCCCCCTAAAGATTGCAGCGATAACTCACATGTGTGGTTTGAACACCGTTTACATATGCGTTCACTTCTGCACGTGTGCATAAAGGGATGGGGCGCTTTCATTTTTTTTTTCTCCTTAGTTTTTTTATTAATTTTATTTTTACACTGTCCCTTTAAAAAAAATCTTGATCACTTTTATTGCTGTCAAGGAATGTAAACATTTCATGTGACGGTAATAGGCAGTGACATGTACTCTTTATGGAGGGATTGGGGGTCTAAAAGACCCCAAATCCTTCTGCTGCACTTCAAAGTATTCAAAACGCCAAGTTTGGCTGTTTTGAATGCTGTCATTTTTTTTTATTTTTAATTTGGCACCTTTAAGGCTCCGGTACCCAGAAGTGATGTCATGACGTCCCTTCCAGGTTTTTACATCAGAGCTCCGATCAGAGCTTAATCTGGCTTTGTTTGGCTCTTTGGCCAGCCGGTGGACGTGTCGGCTGGTCGCTCGGGTCTCCCAGTGGGACGGGAGACCCAGGCGAGCCGCGGAAGGCGGAGGGAGGGGGGGGGGGGCGGGCGCCACCTCCCACTCCTTGCAGTAACAACTGAGTGGCTGCTCAGCTGCATCGGTTTTATTACAAGAAAGCCGACTATTGGCTCCAAACAACGGTACCGGGGTGATGCCTCTAGCTGCAGGAGTCACTCCAGTACAACCCCTTAAAGCTGAAGCCGCATATTTGCGTTTTGTCAGCACGACGGGGTAAAAGAGAGGGGCTGGTAGTAAATTTTTAGAAGTTTTGTTTATTACTAACAGCAGCAGGGGGGGGTGCTGACAGCTCACACAGACACAGGAGCTAACAGGCAGGGAGAGGGAGGGGAGAGGAAGACAGAGGGGAGCTGCGGACAGCAGGGACACGTAAACGAACCACGGTGTCAGGGCTCAGAGGAGGGCAGAACCAGGCAGGGTTAGCCAGGTTTTATACAGCTTCCAGAGGGACAGGGTAGACAGTACAAGCACTGTGCTGTTTAACCTTCTATAAGGGAACAGGAGCTCTTTTTTTTTTTTTTGGGTTACAAACACTTTAACTGTCACTTTGCTTTCTGCTGTCAGCGATGGCGTCTGCTGATCTGAGCCTCTCTGGAAGGATGCAACCACTCTGATTGGCTGTGGAGTGACAGGTAGCCAAGCTTAGCAGGGACTAGCTGTGAGCTGATTATATTATTCAGCAGGTGAGGCTGGCCGACGTCTATAGTACTCAGTCCCGTGCAGGAACAAGGTCAGAACAGAGCGCCTGTTTCCGCAATTGTAGCACCCTCTATAGGTAGGTGCTAGGCAAACTATAAGGGGCAAAAAATTTGGGGGAGCATACCCATGTATTTCTAAAGCTGCTGCAGCTATGAACCAAAAGACATGTATATTTAAAAAAGAATAGCGCGCAAATGCAAAAGAAATTACTACCAAATCTGAAGACAATCCATAAATAAAAATGGGGATTTGGTCCCACCATATGGCCATATCGTGCTCAAGCCCACTACTGCGTCAAAGTACCCCATTATCAGTGGGTCCTACACTATCCATGAAAAAGAGATGAATCCAGCCTTTCTAACCCTTGGAGATAATACTCCTTGCTGGGAAAGATGTGCAAATGCACTACAGGGGACTCCTCCTATATCCACTTGATGGTGGACACTGATTGAGTACAGGTGTGTGGGGGGGGGGGTGGGGAGGGTTGCTCAACCTCGATAGTCTGGTCAGACCGAATACATAATAAACAGGCAAAAAATTTGGGGGAGCATACCCATGTATTTCTAAAGCTGCTGCAGCTATGAACCAAAAGACATGTATATTTAAAAAAGAATAGCGCGCAAATGCAAAAGAAATTACTACCAAATCTGAAGACAATCCATAAATAGAAAGGCTGGATTCATCTCTTTTTCATGGATAGTGTAGGACCCACTGATAATGGGGTACTTTGACGCAGTAGTGGGCTTGAGCACGATATGGCCATATGGTGGGACCAAATCCCCATTTTTATTTATGGATTGTCTTCAGATTTGGTAGTAATTTCTTTTGCATTTGCGCGCTATTCTTTTTTAAATAAACTATAAGGGGGCCTTGTCTGCTTATCAGATGGGCCTAATTGTTCAGCTAGGCTGTCATGTGTTTCCAGGTGTGACTGTTTAGTCTGGGGAGTCTCCCCACTGTGTCCAATGAGGGCTCTTATTGGACAGTGGAGGAAACCTGGCCATTAGCACACCAGGGCTTGTATCTATCCCAGAGGGCAGATTCTGCCACAATGCATCCTGGGAAGAGGTATAAGTCTGGGGGGAGCACATGACAGGATGTCTTTGTGGGAAGCAGAGTCCCAGGACGGAGGTGACGGCTGTCTCTCCTCCTGTCAGCGTGAGGCAAGTGTCCTAGGCATTCGGCCTAAGAGGACAGAGGGTTAAGCTGAGCTGCAGAGAAGGGATCCAGTGTGCTGAGGACCAAGCGAAGCTGCTGGGGCAGGAGTTTCCAGGAAAGCAGTGTCGGAGTACTGTAAACTACCCCCGGGGTCTGCCTCGGATAGGGGAACACTGCGGAAGGTCAGTTGGATCCAGGAGCCAGCTAAGCAGTAGAGAAGGCTTAGAAAGGGGGTGCCAGAGTCTAAGTCCTGAAGATAAAGGGGGTTCCAGTGTGGGCCCTGAAGAGAAAGGGGGTGCCAGTGTGGGCCCTGAAGCGTTAAGAGTTGCAGCAGTATTCACAAGTAGCTACCTCAGCCAGGAGGGCTAAAGGGAGCAGCATAAGGACTTTTGAGTCACAAGGAGGTGTCAGAAGTCAGTTCAAGTGCACAAACAGCAAATCAGCGTTAACTAGCGCCATCGGGCATTGACCGGCATTCAGCCAGCGTCAAGAGGCATTTTTCTCAGTGTCCCATTCTTTTGTGTATAGTTCAGCCAGAGGAGTATCCCACTCATTCCCTTCTCCCATCCAAGTTCCTAAAATATATACAAAACCAAAGATCCCGGACTGTTCCTTTTCTCAGTGCTCATACTTGGAGAACATGCTTAAATGTTTTATTTTTGCTAGCGGTAACCCTGGCGGACCCATATCCAGCAACGTGGCTGGGAAAAGTGCTACACAATAAAAAAAAAAACAGCTTTGCATGTTATGACTGTGGAACCACAAGTAACAAATCAGCTTGCTGGTCTGTAGGACTACAAAGAACAGTTTAGTAGCTGTTTTATTGCTTTAATCACTTCAGTCCTGGAAGGTTTTACCCCCCTTAATGACCAGGCCATTTTTGGTGATCCGGCACTGCGTTACTTTGACTGACAATTGCGCGGTCGTACAACAATGTACCCAAATTAAATTCATGTCCTTTTTTTCCCCTCAAATAGAGCTTTCTTTTGGCGGTATTTGATCACCTTTACAGTTTTTATTTTTTTGCGCTAGAAACAAAAAAAGATCAACAATTTTGAAAAAAATATATATTTTTTTTACTTTTTGCTATATAACATCCAATAAAACATAAATAAAATTAAAAAAATTTAATGTTTTCATCAATTTAGGCCAATTTGTATTCTGCTACATATTTTTGGTAAAAAAAATCAGAATAAGTGCATTTTGATTGGTTTTGCACAAAAGTTATCACGTCTACAAACTAGGGGAAAGATTTATGTCATTTTTATATATTTCTATTTTTTTTTTTTTACTAGTAATGGCGGCGATGAGCGTTTTTTTTTTTTTTGCGGGACTGCGACATTGCGGCGGACAGATCGGACCCCTAACTGACACTTTTGAGGGGACAAGTGACATTACTGCAGTAATCAGTGCTTACAATATGCACTGTCACTGTACTAATGACACTGGCAGGGAAGGGGTTAACACCAGAGGCAATAAAAGAGTTAAGTGTGTCCCTAGGGCAGTGATAGCAAAGCTTGGCACCCCAGATGTTTTGGAACTAAATTTCCCATGATGCTCAACTACACTGCAGAGTGCATCAGCATCATGGGAAATGTAGTTCCAAAACATCTGGGGTGCCAAGGTTTGCTATCACTGCCCTAGGGGGTGCTTTATAACTGTGTGTGGGATGGACTCAATAGATGAACACAGAGATCCGTGTTCCTAAATAGTAGGAACACAATATCCATGTGTTCATCTGTGACAGAACGGCAGTCTGCCTTGTTTACATCGGCAGCCTGCCATTCTGTCACTATGGAGAGCGATCGCGGGTGGTTGGGTGGATATCGTGTCCACCTGACCTGCTGATTGGCTCCCCCTCTGGCCATCGCGCACGCCCCCACCGTCTATTACACGAAACAACGTACAGGTACGTCATTTTGTGTAATAGAGCCACAGTAAAACTACGGCAGGTGGTCAGCAAGAGGTTAATCTGTGACAGCTTTAATCGGTTTTTGCATTCCTATTCACTTGTATGGGGAGAACACCGGCCCTAATTTTCACCAAAGTGACCTCTATTTTCCTGAGACACGCACATTGTTATGGATGAGATTCCTCCAATATTGGTGTCCCTCCATATAATGAATCCTATGAATAAAGTAGAAGTCACAGCCCAGCCTCACCCTGTGTAGGAGGAGGTCACCCCTCCCAACTGCATTCTTCCCCGGTGTCACAGACTTTTAGTTTCATTTCTCTCTTCTACTGTCAGCGATGGCGTCTGCAGATCTGAGAGCAGAGCTGGAATGTTCCGTCTGTATGAACATTTATACAGATCCTGTAATGCTGAGATGTGGACACAACTTCTGCCGGGTCTGTATTAATCGTGTGCTGGATACACAGGGGGGGTCTGGAGGATATTCCTGTCCTGAATGCAGAGAGAAGTTTCCGGATCGGCCTGCACTGCACAGGAACATAACACTGTGTAACATAGTGGAGAATTTCCTGTCTGCTCAGCCTGATCAGGAGGAGTCCGGGGGCTTCTGTACTTACTGTGTGGACTATTCTGTACCTGCTGTTAGATCCTGTCTACACTGTGAGGTTTCTCTGTGTGATAAACACCTGAGAGTCCACAAAAAGTCCCCAGAACACATCTTATGTGACCCCACCTTGTCCATGGAGAACAGGAAATGCTTCGTCCATAAGAAGATCCTGGAGTTTTACTGCACTGAGGATAATACCTGTATCTGTGTGTCCTGCACATTGACTGGAGAACATCGAGGACACCAGGTGGAGATGCTGGATGAGGCTTCTAAGAAGAAGAAGGAGACACTGAGGAAAGTTCTGCAGAAACTTCTGACAAAGAGAGAGGAGACGGAGGAAAGAGTCCAGAGTCTGCAGGAACACGGGAGGAAAGTAGAAGAAAAAGCAGCTGGTGACACCGAGAGAGTCACTGCCCTGTTTAGAGATCTCAGGAGACGTCTGGAAGACCTGGAGAAGAGAATCCTGAGGGAGATCTCCGGGCGGGCAGAGCGGATCTCCATCTCCATCCGGGATCTGGAAATAAAGGAGGAGGAGCTGTCCAGGAAGATGCGTCACATTGAGGAGCTGTGTAACATGACGGATCCACTGACTGTCCTACAGGAATCACACAGGTGACTTGTGTGACACTGAGGATGGAGATAATGAGGACAGAGAGAGACATGAGAAGCTCCTCCATGATGGAGGGGGTCTGGATGTGGCTGGGATATCACACACATTACACACAGGTTTATCTGATATAATAACAGAGGTAAATGTAGACTTCTATATACAGAGAGCTGCAGACATATTACTGGATGTAAACACAGCCCATAATACTCTACATATATCAGATGACAGGAAAACTGTATCCAGGTCAGATAGATACCAGAATCGTCCAGAAACACCAGAGAGATTTCAGAAGAAGGCTCAGGTGTTGAGCAGTCGGAGTTTCTCCTCAGGGAGACATTACTGGGAAGTGGATGTCGGGGGATCAGATGGGTGGATAGTCGGGATGTGTTACCCCAGTATAGACAGGAGAGGAAGACTGCAGTCAGTGATTGGATATACTAACAAGTCCTGGGGATTGCACAGGTATGGTGATCAGTATGTGGTGAGACATGACAGTAAAGAGATCTCCTTACCCCCCAATATCTCCAGTAACAGAGTCAGGATAGATCTGGATTATGAGGCCGGGCGGATTACTTTTTATGATCTGTTTGTCCCGATCCGACCCCTCCACACCTTCACCACCACCTTCACTAAGCCCATCCATGCTGGGATATATGTAGGGAGAGGTTGTATAAAGATATGTGGGGGGGGATGAGAAGGGGAAGGAAGCCTGAGCACTCAGTCGGTGGAATACAATGAGGTTAGCACTGGAGTGGAGAGATTTTGGCACATCACATTACTTGGATAAAGAATTGTTTCAGCTTCACTAATGAACTTTCATTCATATGGCTTCATACTTAGAGGGATATACACTTATTTCTTGTACTGAGTTCTAATGTGATTGTTTTCAATTTTTATTTCTACTATGATGATTGCAAATATTTTATACTAATTGATTGTTTTAAAGGGATAGAGCACCTATTATATGTTAATGGTCCTGCCGGGTTTTCTATTATAAATATATTATATAAAACATCTTCATCACTCCCTCTCAGATCACTGTGATTGGCTGAAATAACTGTATAATTATACTGAGGGGCGGGGATGCACCGATACGGATTATTTTCATTAGTACTCGTAAAAATGCTCCTTATACCGAAACCAATAATTTGTGGTGCGATTTGTGTCCATACAAAATGAATGGCCGCAAATCGTACTGCAAAGAATCCCATGCAATTTAAACAGGAACGCGGTGCGATTTCTGTCTAAAGCGCATAAGGTTTCCCGCACTGCTCCTGTGTGAACCCAGGCTGAAATCACTATGACAGGCCTGGGTACACACAGGAGCGAAGCGGGAAACCGCATGCAACTTGGACAGGATTCGCACTGCATTCCTGTTTATTATTACATGCACTTCTTTGCAGTGCCATTTGCACCCATTCATTTTCTATGGACACAAATTGCAAAGCAAAGTATCAATACTAAGACTCACCGATAAAAAAACGGCATTGATGTATCTCTTGCGAGGGGAATTCTATCTATCTATCTATCTATCTATCTATCTATCTATCTAAAAGCACATCTTTTTATAGTTTTGAATAGAGTGGAGAGGGATTAGAGCCCGTGTCAGGTTTTTACTGCTGTCTCTATCCAATTTAGAGAGAGCCCCCCCTCTCTATTTGTCCTGGTGAATGTTATCACCCCAAAGTGAAAGAAAATCCCCAATTCCGAGTTAATACCAGAACTGGAATAGAGGGGAAATCCTCCAATGGATTTGCTGGTTTGCCAAAACTGTTGATGAACACTAGTGTTGGTGGCAACCAGGGATTGGAGGGATTTCCTGTCACTTCCTTTTGCAGCTATTGGAGAGGAAGTGAAGGGAAGTCTCCCCAAACAGTAAGTTACCATGTTATATCAGGAATGTCCCTTCCCCCACCCTTCCCCCTATGTTCTGCCCCTCCTCCTGATGGTGGCGCTATGTGCAGCCATGATCAGACACAGAGGGTGGAGATGATCCATCAGTACAGAGAATGCAGTGCAGTCATTGTGATGGGATAAGAATAAAATGTAATTACCGCGCTTGATGTCCAAACCAATCAGCAGCCAGCACAACACTTGAACTAGTGCAAATATTAAACAATATAAACAAAATGTGCGGAGCTAAATGTGAATAACATCCACTAATAACGATGAACCTAATAAGGGAAATTAGAGGAACTGAATCAATAGTGAGATTATATAAAACAAATTTGGAATGGCTCAAAAGTGAAAAATGTCCAAAAAATGATAAAAAGAATGAAAAGTTCTTATTGGCACAGTAAGGCCTCCTGCACACTGGATGTTATAAAAACGCCAGTAGCTTTGTAGTGAGTTTTTTAGCATTTTTTTTTACTTTTTTTGCATTGGCGTTTTTACCTAAAAATCACCTCTCTGCTATTTTAGTACCTCTGACTTTCCCACAATGCAATGCTTGCCAGAATTGCATGGCATGAGTGTTCACACCCATGTGATAAGATTTAGGTGCAGCGAAAAAAGGGTCCTACAACCTTTTTGGTGCAAATGTGGACCCTTTTTTTCCCGCATCAAAATCCCATCATATGGGTGTGAACGCCCATGCGATGCGATTCTGTCAAGCTCACTGCATTTTGCAATCTGTTTGGGGGTGTCGTTCATGGAACATTAAGCCCCCGTTTACATTGGGCAGATTTGACATGTCAAATCACATGCCAAATCAAAGCCTATTGCCGGCAACTTCACTGTCTGAATTGGTGCAACCATGACTTTGCACCGATTCCCAAAAGTCGTTTCTGCGCTACTTTTGGGCGACTTCAGGGCGATTTCCATAGACATCTGTGCATGAACCCGTACAGATGTCTGTCAAATCGCCCCTGAAGTCGCACTGATATGCGAGTTTGAAATCCTGCGCGTTCAGCTAAATTTTTTTTAACACGCCCTCAGTGTGAACGGGTGCCATTGCTGGTAATAGGCTCCGATTTGAAATGCGATTCATCATGAAAAATCGCATGCCAAATTGGCAAAATGTCAAAGGGGCTTAATGTTCCATGAACGATACCCCGAAACAGATTGCAAAATGCAGTGCGCTTGCCAGAATCGCATCGCATGGGTGTTCATACCCCTGCAATGTGATTAGGTGTGGAGAAAAAAGGGTCTTACAACATTTTTGTGCAAACGTGATGCAATTTGAGCCATACAAAATACATGGCTCAAATCGCATCGCACAGACATGACATGTGATGTGCACAGGAATGCGGTGCATTTTTGGTGCAAATCACATGCAGTGTTCAGCATGCATCAATGTTACCCCACTGTGTTCCATGAATGACACCTCCAAACAGGACCCAGGCTTAAAAAAAGCAATGGAATAAAAAACGTCAAAAAACGCCAGTTAGCAGCATTATTTTGCATTTATCAGCGTTTGACATTTGAGCGTTTTTACAGCTGAAAAACGCCACTCAAAACCCACTAGTTTTCATTTTTTTTTTTTTTTTTTTCAGCCAGAAAATGCCCCTGCCAAAAACTGCTGATAACAGCCTGTGTGTGCATGGAGACCTAGAAGAACATGCTGGGGAGACCTAGAAGAACATGCTGGGGAGACATAGAAGAACATGCTGGGGAGACATAGAAGAACATGCTGGGGAGACATAGGAGAACATGCTGGGGAGACTTAGAAGAACATGCTGGGGAGACATAGGAGAACATGCTGGGGAGACATGGGAAAACATGCTGAGGAGACATGGGAGAACATGCTGGGGAGACATAGGAGAACATGCTGGGGAGACATAGGAGAACATGCTGGGGAGACATAGGAGAACATGCTGGGGAGACATAGGAGAACATGCTCGGGAGACATAGGAGAACATGCTCGGGAGACATAGGAGAACATGCTGGGAAGACATAGGAGAACATGCTGGGGGAGACATAGGAGAACATGCTGGGGGAGACATAGGAGAACATGCTGGGGAGACATAGGAGAACATGCTGGGGAGACATAGGAGAACATGCTGGGGGAGACATAGGAGAACATGCTGGGGGAGACATAGGAGAACATGCTGGGGGAGACATAGGAGAACATGCCGGGGAGACATAGGAGAACATGCTCGGGAGACATAGGAGAACATGCTGGGAAGACATAGGAGAACATGCCGGGGAGACATAGGAGAACATGCCGGGGAGAGACATAGGAGAACATGCCGGGGGGAGACATAGGAGAACATGCTGGGGAGACATAGGAGAACATGCCGGGGGGAGACATAGGAGAACATGCCGGGGGGAGACATAGGAGAACATGCCGGGGGGAGACATAGGAGAACATGCTGGGGAGACATAGGAGAACATGCTGGGGAGACATAGGAGAACATGCTGGGGAGACATAGGAGAACATGCTGGGAAGACATAGGAGAACATGCCGGGGGGAGACATAGGAGAACATGCTGGGGGACACATAGGAGAACATGCTGGGGAGACATAGGAGAACATGCTGGGGAGACATAGGAGAACATGCTGGGGTTTTATTGGCTGCAGAAAAAAACATCAGATGCCAAAAAAAGCAGCTGCTGTAAAATTGTCCCATGTGCATGAGGCCTAAAAGTGAAGCCAAACGTTTAAAGAGGCTTATCAGAGTGAGTGGACCCAGCTTGGCATATCCCCAGTGGGTCGGCTCATGCGTTGGTGTATGTACAACCACTGACCACCATGAGAGGAGGTCAGGTAGGAGAGGTCACATGACCTCCATCTGGGGGGAAGGGACTGGGAAGCAAAGATACATCCCCATATATTGAGCAAAGAGACAGCCCAACACAGCAAAGTGACATTCCTACATATTCAGGAAGGAAACATCCAAATATAGCAAAGAGACTCCCCAAAGAAACAGCCCGATCCAACAAAGAGACAGTCACAGCAAAGGCCCATATCCAGCAACATTGTTATTCAATTTACCATAGTGATGTCTAACAACTTGTCTCCAGACCAATCCACAGTGAGCACTGAGTAGTCCTGCATGCTTACACATGACTGAGCTGCGACTGGCGTGGTGCCCAAACCAGCATCTGGTCTGTAGGGAGATGAGGAGTGCAGGTGATATGACTCCGCCTTCCCCCTGCAGCTGGAACTAAGTGAGCTGCATTTACGTATTCCGTGGCCACCCTGTTTTAGCAATTGCTAGTTACTACAGCAGCAACAACTCAGTCTCATTGGCTGGGGCCCAGCAGATGAGCCCCTTGGAATGCCTGGGCCCTTCAGGATGCCCGGGCTCCCTACATGTGTATGGGCTGCCTCTGATGGCGGCCCTGTCTGTACAAAGCAGCATAGAGCTCTCACCTTCCCCAGGATGTACAGGACATAAAAAGGAGACACATACTGCTAATATATCATCACACACTAACCTGTCTGCACCCTACACAATTGTATTATAGGGATCTGTATGGAGGAAGTATGGTGGCAGCCATCGCTAACTACTTATAAAGAATACTAGTTCCATGGCTGTCATTCTGATCCAATGGCTTCTGTACTTTCTATGTCAGTAACCCGGAACAAGTATTCAGACTCTGAATTAACTCTGATTTCCTGATCTGCATGATTGTTCCAGGTCAGTGTCCCCAAATACTGAGTCCAAAGACAGCCAGGAGAATAGCATTTTCAGAAGACATCCAGCAATAGCCTCTCCATATTCCCCTCAGTACAGGTGTAATGTAAGTCACAGCCGGGGAATTTCTTGTTGTGTTGTTTATTTTCATTTTACCCGAATTCAAAATGCTGAATGATAATCTATAATGACTTTTGATTGGTTTTAATACATTTTTGGAATATTTGCAAATTAATAAAATTATCTTTTATGACACTTTTCTTATTACTTGTATGACATTTTCATTTTATAAATAAACATTTAATACAGAGCTCTTCCATGAATTCTGGGCTTTGCGATAAGACAGCCCAGCACTAGCTGATCACTTGTGGACTGTCTCTCTCTAATTGTTCCCCCATACAGAGACAAGAAGGAGGTGGAACAGAGACAGGTAGAGGGGGTGTCCTTCCTCTGACTCATCCAGCTTTGGTCTGAATAGCAAGAAATCAAATTACAATCTTCACCGGACAGAGAACAATGAGGCAGTTGGAGAACTGACTCAATAGCACCACCTGCTGGCTGCACCGGGTAAATGTTAAATATACACATATCACAATACTTCTTATTGATATAAATAAAAAGAAATAAAAACATATTTTAAAGCATTAATTTATAGTCCTAAACATTATCATAGACCAAAGAACATCTGTATAACAACACTACATTCCCTCTAAGTCTGATTCATATATGGAGGACATTGTTGGATAAAGAGAGACCATCGGTAGTACATTGCCCCCACCAGCCCGGATTATAACTTAGTTTGTCTCCATCCTGTTATGTGTGGAGTCCCCGGTGTTCTTCCAGTGTTAGTGTCTGTATAAGAGCGGAGATATAACATCAGGAGCTCCATGTACGCTGTGTGTTCACCTCCCGAATTCCTGAGACAAGAAAGGGGAATGTCTTCCTACAGAAAATATTAGAATCGGAAGATCCCCCATCACACCACCCGCTCCCACTTCCTTTATTTAACAGAAAGTACCAGAGTTTTCTATATTAAAAAAAATATTTTAAACATAAAGAAGTTGTTTGGTCTGCAGACTGGACCAATGGTCTAAGTTTGCCCTACATACATTCCTCTCTCTCCTTCTTTGTGGCCCTCGGTGTTGTTAAGTTTTCAGATGAATGGGGCCCCTGCTGTTCTCTGGGTGATAAAAGTTACACTTCCATATGTCATATTACAGCTGAACACTTCAGGAAATGTTTTATGAAGCTGCTGGGAGAGGAGGGAAGAGGAATACTACGGAGTGGAACTTGAGTCTGCTGACATCAAATCCAAGATGGGGGCACTCAGCAGCAGTCTCAGGGCTTATGAGGGTCTACACAAGGGATACTTTTACCAACATTAATGGAATGCATTTAATGCACATATAATTGTATGTAAAGATTGTTGTTAGAATGAATGGTCTGGTGACAGAGATTAGAGTGTCAAAGTTCTCTTCTCATCTTCGGGGTTGAGGTCGGTGTGATCCTCAGTAGATGTAACATGGCCCCATTGAGGTTTTATTCCACTCAGCTCAGCCAGTTTTATTTAGATATGACATGTCTGATCTCACTGGCCCAGTCAGCAGTCCAGGTGCTGTCATATCCATCCTCCGGTGTCCTTTCCAAGAGATCCCAGTGGTGTAAATTGTCACAAGGGTCAGGAGGGTGATGTCAATAAAAGTGAGTATGTTTCAGTCACCGATTCCTAATACCAACAAGGAATCCATCCATTGGCAATAGATCCGAGCCTGTTTAGCAATGACTTCACTCCAACCAAGGTTGAGTGATTGGCTATGGATATATGGTCCATGATTCATACCAAGCTAGGACTGGGCATGGAAAGAAGGAATTCATCTTGGGCTCACCATTATTTGGCTGATTTTTGGAAATGATGATCCCCATGTCTGAATCACTTGTGATGAATGGGCACTATTGTCCTTAGAGGACAGTAATGGACACCTTATAACGTCAGAGACTTACAGCACACAGAGGTGTTCCATCTTGTTGGAAACTGTCAGATGTGCAACCACTGTTCCTTTCTCTTTATTGGTGATAGGGAGAGAAGAGTATGAATGCAGACCCAACATTGTCATAGGGAAGGAGGGAATCAGCGTAAGATGTCTAAATTGGTGGACCATAAGACTCTAATGCATGAGTAAAACCATATACAATAATGATCTTCTCTCAAAAAATACAATGATAATATATAAAGTGCCAAAGTGATCAATCAAATGCTCAAGTGCTGAATAAAAATAAGTATAAATAGAAGTGATGATCCTTATATCACAATCTAAAATATTGAAGTGGTAATAAAATAAAGTGAAAAATATGGTAATTAATGGAAGTACAGCTAAATGATTGTTGTATTAAAAAGAGACAACTATAACATCAAGTTGCACGGTGGTCATCTAGGATAACTGAATAAGGTGCCAGTGAAAATATCAATAAAAATAGGTGACAGTGAAATTCACTTGAAGTGCTTAATAAACTAAAATAGATAAACGCAGTGTACAGCACTAATAAATAAGTCGCATTAAAATTGCAAAGTCCCAAAAAGTGCAGAAAGTGCAAACAATGCCAAAAATAACGATGATAGAAAGTTCATATGTGATGGAGTGACACAGGACACTTCCGGTGACAACTCGGTGCGATCTTTCGTGAGCTTGGAATCCACAATCAAGTGTAATGGCCGCTCACCTCCATTAACACTCAAAAGAGCGTTTTGGGTATAATGGATCACCCTTATGGACCCTCTGGATCAATCTCCAATCTGCTGCGAGGCTTAGGTAATCCCTCTGCAATCCTCAAGTATATGGATGTAGCAGATCGATCAATCAGTTTTTTTCTATAGTGACATCAGGTATACGGCAACAACTGCAGTGTTCCTAGGGTACTCATTCACCAGAGATAAAACAGGGGGGACTAAATTATGAGCTCCTTCTCTTTACAGCTCTGGTCCATAGGGTCCACACACACACACACACACACACACATTATATATTATTTTTTTTACCAGAGACCCTAGAGAATAAAATGGCAATTGTTTCAATATTTTATGTCACAGGGTATTTACGTAGCAGTCTTTCAAATGCAATTTTTTTGGAAGAAATACACTTTCATGGAAAAAAAAAAAAACAAAAGTAAAAAAAGTAAAGTTAGCCCAATTTTTCCATAATGTGAAAGATAATGTTATGCTGGGTAAATAGATACCCAACATGCTTAAAATTGCGCACACTCGTGGAATGGCGACAAACTACAGAACTTAGAAAATCTCCAAAGGCGATGCGTTAAAAAATGTTAACGGTTACCTGTTTAGAGTTACAGAGGAGGTTTTGTGCCAGAATTATTCCCTCTAAAGATTGCAGCGATACCTCACATGTGTGGTTTGAACATCGTTTACATATGCGTTCACTTCTGCGCGTGTGCATAGAGGGATGGGGCGCTTTAATTTTTTTTTTTCTCCTTATTTTTTTTATTCATTTTATTTTTATATTGTCCCTTTAAAAAAATCTTGATCACTTTTATTGCTGTCAAGGAATGCAGACATCCCCTGTGACAGTAATAAGCAGTGACAGGTACTCTTTATGGAGGAATCGGGGGTCTAAAAGACCCCAAGCCTCTCCACTGCACTTCAATGTATTCAAAACGCCAAGTTTGGCTGTTTTGAATGCTGTCTTTTTTTTTTTTAATTTGGCACCTTTTCGTCTCCAGTACCCAGAAGTGATGTCATGACGTCGCTTCCAGGTTTTTATATCGAAGACCTGATCAGAGCTTAATCCGGCTTTGTTTGGGTCTTCGGCCAGCCGGTGGACGTGTCGGCTGGTCGCTCTGGTCTCCCAGTGGGACGGGAGACCCAGGGGAGCCGCGGAAGGCGGAGGGAGGGGGGGGCACCACCTCCTGCTCCTTGCAATAAAAAACTGAGTGGATGCTCAGCTGCATCGGTTTTATTACAAGAAAGCTTGCTTGCTGGTCTGTAGGACTACAAGGAACAGTTTAGTAGCTGTTTTATTGCTTTAACCACTTCAGTTCTAGAAGGTTTTATTCACCAACCCCCCCCCCCCCCCCTTAATGACCAGGCCATTTTTGGCGATCCGGCACTGCGTTACTTTAACTGACAATTGCACGGTCGTAAAACGCTGTACCCAAATTAAATTGATGTCCATTTTTTTTCCCCACAAATATACCTTTCTTTTGGCGGTATTTGATCACCTCAGTGGGTACGGAAAGTATTCAGACCCCCTTAAATTTTTCACTCTTTGTTATATTGCAGCCATTTGCTAAAATCATTTAAGTTCATTCTTCTTCCTCATGAATGTACACATAGCACCCCATACTGACAGAAAAACACAGAATTGTTGACATTGTTGCAGATTTATTAAAAAAGAAAAACTGAAATATCACATGGTCCTAAGTATTCAGACCCTTTGCTCAGTATTTTGTAGAAGCCCCCTTTTGATCTAATACAGCCAGGAGTCTTTTTGGGAAAGATGCAACAAGTCTTTCACACCTGGATTTGGGGATCCTCTGCCATTCCTCCTTGCAGATCCTCTCCAGTTCTGTCAGGTTGGATGGTAAACGTTGGTGGACAGCCATTTTTAGGTCTCTCAAGAGATGCTCAATTGGGTTTAAGTCAGGGCTCTGGCTGGGCCATTCAAGAACAGTCACGGAGTTGTTGTGAAGCCACTCCTTCGTTATTTTAGCTTTGTGCTTAGGGTCATTGTCTTGTTGGAAGGTAAACCTTCGGCCCAGTCTGAGGTCCAGAGCACTCTGGAGAAGGTTTTTGTCCAGGATATCCCTGTACTTGGCCGCATTCATCTTTCCCTCGATTGCAACCAGTCGTCCTGTCCCTGCAGCTGAAAAACACGCCACCACCATGCTTTACTGTTAGGACTGTATTGGACAGGTGATGAGCAGTGCCTGGTTTTCTCCACACATACCGCTTAGAATTAAGGCCAAAAAGTTCTATTTTGGTCTCATCAGACCAGAGAATCTTATTTCTCACCATCTTGGAGTCCTTCAGGTGTTTTTTAGCAAACTCCATGCGGGCTTTCATGTGTCTTATTAAAAAAGAATAGCGCGCAAATGCAAAAGAAATTACTACCAAATCTGAAGACAATCCATAAATAAAAATGGAGATTTGGTCCCACCATATGGCCATATCGTGCTCAAGCCCACTACTGCGTCAAAGTACCCCATTATCAGTGGGTCCTACACTATCCATGAAAAAGAGATGAATCCAGCCTTTCTAACCCTTGGAGATAATACTCCTTGCTAAGAAAGATGTGCAAATGCACTTCAGGGGACTCCTCCTATATCCACTTGATGGTGGACACTGATTGAGTACAGGTGTGTGTGGGGGGTGGGGAGGGCTGCTCAACCTCGGTAGTCTGGTCAGACCGAATACATAATAAACAGGCAAAAAATTTGGGGGAGCATACCCATGTATTTCTAAAGCTGCTGCAGCTATGAACCAAAAGACATGTATATTAAAAAAGAATAGCGCGCAAATGCAAAAGAAATTACTACCAAATCTGAAGACAATCCATAAATAAAAATGGGGATTTGGTCCCACCATATGGCCATATCGTGCTCAAGCCCACCACTGCGTCAAAGTACCCCATTATCAGTGGGTCCTACACTATCCATGAAAAAGAGATGAATCCAGCCTTTCTAACCCTTGGAGATAATACTCCTTGCTAAGAAAGATGTGCAAATGCACTACAGGGGACTCCTCCTATATCCACTTGATGGTGGACACTGATTGAGTACAGGTGTGTGTGGGGGGTGGGGAGGGCTGCTCAACCTCGGTAGTCTGGTCAGACCGAATACATAATAAACAGGCAAAAAATTTGGGGGAGCATACCCATGTATTTCTAAAGCTGCTGCAGCTATGAACCAAAAGACATGTATATTAAAAAAGAATAGCGCGCAAATGCAAAAGAAATTACTACCAAATCTGAAGACAATCCATAAATAAAAATGGGGATTTGGTCCCACCATATGGCCATATCGTGCTCAAGCCCACTACTGCGTCAAAGTACCCCATTATCAGTGGGTCCTACACTATCCATGAAAAAGAGATGAATCCAGCCTTTCTAACCCTTGGAGATAATACTCCTTGCTAAGAAAGATGTGCAAATGCACTACAGGGGACTCCTCCTATATCCACTTGATGGTGGACACTGATTGAGTACAGGTGTGTGTGGGGGGTGGGGAGGGCTGCTCAACCTCGGTAGTCTGGTCAGACCGAATACATAATAAACAGGCAAAAAATTTGGGGGAGCATACCCATGTATTTCTAAAGCTGCTGCAGCTATGAACCAAAAGACATGTATATTAAAAAAGAATAGCGCGCAAATGCAAAAGAAATTACTACCAAATCTGAAGACAATCCATAAATAAAAATGGGGATTTGGTCCCACCATATGGCCATATCGTGCTCAAGCCCACTACTGCGTCAAAGTACCCCATTATCAGTGGGTCCTACACTATCCATGAAAAAGAGATGAATCCAGCCTTTCTAACCCTTGGAGATAATACTCCTTGCTGGGAAAGATGTGCAAATGCACTTCAGGGGACTCCTCCTATATCCACTTGATGGTGGACACTGATTGAGTACAGGTGTGTGTGGAGGGTGGGGAGGGCTGCTCAACCTCGGTAGTCTGGTCAGACCGAATACATAATAAACAGGCAAAAAATTTGGGGGAGCATACCCATGTATTTCTAAAGCTGCTGCAGCTATGAACCAAAAGACATGTATATTAAAAAAGAATAGCGCGCAAATGCAAAAGAAATTACTACCAAATCTGAAGACAATCCATAAATAAAAATGGGGATTTGGTCCCACCATATGGCCATATCGTGCTCAAGCCCACCACTGCGTCAAAGTACCCCTTTATCAGTGGGTCCTACACTATCCATGAAAAAGAGATGAATCCAGCCTTTCTAACCCTTGGAGATAATACTCCTTGCTAAGAAAGATGTGCAAATGCACTACAGGGGACTCCTCCTATATCCACTTGATGTTGGACACTGATTGAGTACAGGTGTGTGTGGGGGGTGGGGAGGGCTGCTCAACCTCGGTAGTCTGGTCAGACCGAATACATAATAAACAGGCAAAAAATTTGGGGGAGCATACCCATGTATTTCTAAAGCTGCTGCAGCTATGAACCAAAAGACATGTATATTAAAAAAGAATAGCGCGCAAATGCAAAAGAAATTACTACCAAATCTGAAGACAATCCATAAATAAAAATGGGGATTTGGTCCCACCATATGGCCATATCGTGCTCAAGCCCACTACTGCGTCAAAGTACCCCATTATCAGTGGGTCCTACACTATCCATGAAAAAGAGATGAATCCAGCCTTTCTAACCCTTGGAGATAATACTCCTTGCTAAGAAAGATGTGCAAATGCACTACAGGGGACTCCTCCTATATCCACTTGATGGTGGACACTGATTGAGTACAGGTGTGTGTGGGGGGTGGGGAGGGCTGCTCAACCTCGGTAGTCTGGTCAGACCGAATACATAATAAACAGGCAAAAAATTTGGGGGAGCATACCCATGTATTTCTAAAGCTGCTGCAGCTATGAACCAAAAGACATGTATATTAAAAAAGAATAGCGCGCAAATGCAAAAGAAATTACTACCAAATCTGAAGACAATCCATAAATAAAAATGGGGATTTGGTCCCACCATATGGCCATATCGTGCTCAAGCCCACTACTGCGTCAAAGTACCCCATTATCAGTGGGTCCTACACTATCCATGAAAAAGAGATGAATCCAGCCTTTCTAACCCTTGGAGATAATACTCCTTGCTGGGAAAGATGTGCAAATGCACTTCAGGGGACTCCTCCTATATCCACTTGATGGTGGACACTGATTGAGTACAGGTGTGTGTGGAGGGTGGGGAGGGCTGCTCAACCTCGGTAGTCTGGTCAGACCGAATACATAATAAACAGGCAAAAAATTTGGGGGAGCATACCCATGTATTTCTAAAGCTGCTGCAGCTATGAACCAAAAGACATGTATATTAAAAAAGAATAGCGCGCAAATGCAAAAGAAATTACTACCAAATCTGAAGACAATCCATAAATAAAAATGGGGATTTGGTCCCACCATATGGCCATATCGTGCTCAAGCCCACCACTGCGTCAAAGTACCCCTTTATCAGTGGGTCCTACACTATCCATGAAAAAGAGATGAATCCAGCCTTTCTAACCCTTGGAGATAATACTCCTTGCTAAGAAAGATGTGCAAATGCACTACAGGGGACTCCTCCTATATCCACTTGATGTTGGACACTGATTGAGTACAGGTGTGTGTGGGGGGTGGGGAGGGCTGCTCAACCTCGGTAGTCTGGTCAGACCGAATACATAATAAACAGGCAAAAAATTTGGGGGAGCATACCCATGTATTTCTAAAGCTGCTGCAGCTATGAACCAAAAGACATGTATATTAAAAAAGAATAGCGCGCAAATGCAAAAGAAATTACTACCAAATCTGAAGACAATCCATAAATAAAAATGGGGATTTGGTCCCACCATATGGCCATATCGTGCTCAAGCCCACTACTGCGTCAAAGTACCCCATTATCAGTGGGTCCTACACTATCCATGAAAAAGAGATGAATCCAGCCTTTCTAACCCTTGGAGATAATACTCCTTGCTAAGAAAGATGTGCAAATGCACTACAGGGGACTCCTCCTATATCCACTTGATGGTGGACACTGATTGAGTACAGGTGTGTGTGGGGGGTGGGGAGGGCTGCTCAACCTCGGTAGTCTGGTCAGACCGAATACATAATAAACAGGCAAAAAATTTGGGGGAGCATACCCATGTATTTCTAAAGCTGCTGCAGCTATGAACCAAAAGACATGTATATTAAAAAAGAATAGCGCGCAAATGCAAAAGAAATTACTACCAAATCTGAAGACAATCCATAAATAAAAATGGGGATTTGGTCCCACCATATGGCCATATCGTGCTCATGCTTTACTGTTGGGACTGTATTGGACAGGTGATGAGCAGTGCCTGGTTTTCTCCACACATACCACTTAGAATTAAGGCCAAAAAGTTCTATTTTGGTCTCATCAGACCAGAGAATCTTATTTCTCACCATCTTGGAGTCCTTCAGGTGTTTTTTTAGCAAACTCCATGCAGGCTTTCATGTGTCTTACACTGAGGAGAGGCTTCCGTCGGGCCACTCTGCCATAAAGCCCTGACTGGTGGAGGGCTGCAGTGATGGTTGACTTTCTACAACTTTCTCCCATCTCCTGACTGCATCTCTGGAGCTCAGCCACAGTGATCTTTGGGTTCTTCTTTACCTCTCTCACCAAGGCTCTTCTCCCCCGATAGCTCACTTTGGCCGGACGGCCAGCTCTTGGAAGGGTTCTGGTCATCCCAAACGTCTTCCATTTGAGGATTATGGAGGCCACTGTGCTCTTAGGAACCTTAAGTGCAGCAGAAATCTTTTTGTAACCTTGGCCAGATCTGTGCCTTGCCACAATTCTGTCTCTGAGCTCTTCAGGCAGTTCCTTTGACCTCATGATTCTCATTTGCTCTGACATGCATTGTGATCTGGAAGGTCTTATATAGACAGGTGTGTGGCTTTCCTAATCAAGTCCAATCAGTATAATCAAACACAGCTGGACTCAAATGAAGGTGTAGAACCATCTCAAGGATGATCAGAAGAAATGGAAAGCACCTGAGTTAAATATATGAGTGTCACAGCAAAGGGTCTGAATACTTAGGACCATGTGATATTTCAGTTTTTCTTTTTTAATAATTCTGCAACAATGTCAACAATTCTGTGTTTTTCTGTCAGTATGGGGTGCTATGTGTACATTCATGAGGAAGAAGAATGAACCTAAATGATTTTAGCAAATGGCTGCAATATAACAAAGAGTGAAAAATTTAAGGGGGTCTGAATACTTTCCGTACCCACTGTATAACATCCAATAAAACATAAATAAAATTAAAAAAATTGAATGTTTTCATCAATTTAGGCCAATTTGTATTCTGCTACATATTTTTGGTAAAAAAAAAAAAAATCGGAATAAGTGCATTTTGATTGGTTTGCACAAAAGTTATCACGTCTACAAACTAGGGGAAAGATTTATGTCATCTTTATTTATTTTATTTTTTTTTACTAGTAATGGCGATCAGCGATTTCTTTTTTTAGCGGGACTGCGACATTGCGGCGGACAGATCGGACACCTAACTGACACTTTTGAGGGGACCAGTGACATTACTGCAGTAATCAGTGCTTAAAATATGCACTGTCACTGTACTAATGACACTGGCAGGGAAGGGGTTAACACCAGAGGGAATCAAAGAGTTAAGTGTGTCCTTAGGACAGTGATGGCGAACCTTGGCACCCCAGATGTTTTGGAACTAAATTTCCCATGAATCTCAACTATACTGCAGAGTGCGTGAGCATCATGGGAAATGTAGTTCCAAAACATCTGGGGTGCCAAGGTTTGCCATCACTGCCCTAGGGGGTGCTTTCTAACTGTGTGTAGGATGGACTCAATAGATGAACACAGAGATCTGTGTTCCTAAATAGCAGGAACACAAGATCCCTGTGTCCATCTGTGAGAGAACAGCGGTCTGCCTTGTTTACATCGGCAGACTGCCATTCTGTCTCTATGGAGAGTGGTCGCGGATGGTCGGTGGACATCGCGTCCACCTGACCTGCTGATTGGCTCCCCCTCTGGCCATCACACGCGCCCCCACTGTCTATTACACGAAACAACTTACAGGAACGTCATTTCGTGTAATAAAGCCAACCTGTCACAGTAAAACTACGGCAGGTGGTCGACAAGAGGTTAATCTGTGACAGCTTTAATTGGTTTTTCCGTTCCTATTCACTTGTATGGGGAGAAAATCAGTTCTACACGGAAGTTTGTTGACACCGGCCCTAATTTTCACCAAAGTGACCTCTATTTTCCTGAGACACGCACATTGTTATGGATGAGATTCCTCCAATATTGGTGTCCCTCCATATAACGAATCCTATATATAAAGTAGAAGTCACAGCCCAGCCTCACCCTGTGTAGGAGGAGGTCACCCCTCCCAACTGCATTCTTCCCGGGGAAGAGAATTTTACTTTCATTTCTCTCTTCTGCTGTCAGCGATGGCGTCTGCAGATCTGAGAGCGGAGCTGGAATGTTCCGTCTGTCTGAACATTTATACAGATCCTGTAATGCTGAGATGTGGACACAACTTCTGCCGGGTCTGTATTGATCGTGTGCTGGATACACAGGGGGGGTCTGGAGGATATTCCTGTCCTGAATGCAGAGAGAAGTTTCCGGATCGACCTGCACTGCAGAGGAACATAACACTGCGTAACATAGTGGAGAATTTCCTGTCTGCTCAGCCGGATCAGAAGGAGTCCGGGGTCTTCTGTACCTACTGTGTGGACTCTCCTGTACCTGCTGTTAGATCCTGTCTACACTGTGAGGTTTCTCTGTGTGATAAACACCTGAGAGTCCACAAAAAGTCCCCAGAACACATCTTATGTGACCCCACCTTGTCCATGGAGAGCAGGAAATGCTCCGTCCATAAGAAGATCCTTCACTATTACTGCACTGAGGATGATACCTGTATCTGTATGTTATGTGTGATTGGAGGACATAAAGGACATGAGATGGAGTCACTGGATGAGGCTTCTGAGAAGAAGAAGGAGACACTGAGGAATGTTCTGCAGAAACTTCTGACAAAGAGAGAGGAGACGGAGGAAAGAGTCCAGAGTCTGCAGGAACACAGGAGGAAAGTAGAAGAAAAAGCAGCTGGTGACACCGAGAGAGTCACTGCCCTGTTTAGAGATCTCAGGAGACGTCTGGAAGACCTGGAGAAGAGAGTCCTGAGGAAAATCTCCAAGCGGACAGAGCGGATCTCCATCTCCATCCGGGATCTGGAAATAAAGAAGGAGGAGCTGTCCAGGAAGATGCGTCACATTGAGGAGCTGTGTAACATGACGGATCCACTGACTGTCTTACAGGAATCAGACACAGGTGACTTGTGTGATACTGAGGATGGAGATAATGAGGACAGAGAGAGACATGAGAAGCTCCTCCATGATGGAGGGGGTCTGGATGTGGCTGGGATATCACACACATTACACACATTATCTGATATAATAACAGAGGTAAATGTATACTTCTATATACAGGGAGCTGCAGACATATTACTGGATGTAAACACAGCTCATAATCTTCTACATATATCAGATGACAGGAAAACTGTATCCAGGTCAGATAGAACCCAGAATCGTCCAAAAACACCAGAGAGATTCCAGGTTTGGCCTCAGGTGTTGAGCAGTCGGAATTTCTCCTCAGGGAGACATTACTGGGATGTGGATGTCGGGGGATCAGATTTGTGGATAGTCGGGATGTGTTACCCCAGTATAGACAGGATAGGAGGTCAGACAGGGATTGGAGATAATAACAAGTCCTGGTGTTTTGGCAGGAAAGATGATCAGTATGTTGTGGTACATGACAGTAAAGAGATCCGCTTACCCACCAATATCTCCAGTAACAGAGTCAGGATATATCTGGATTATGAGGCCGGGCGGATCTCCTTTTATGATCTGTGTGACCGGATCCGACCCCTCCACACCTTCACCACCACCTTCACTGAGCCCCTCCATGCTGGGATAGGTGTAGCGAGAGGTTGTATAAAGATCTGTGGGGGATGAGAAGGGGAAGGAAGCCTGAGCACTCGGTGGGTGGAATACAATGAGGTTAGCACTGGAGTGGAGAGATTTTGTTCTAATGCAATTGTTTTAATTTTGTACTAATTGATTGTTTTAAAGGGATAGAGCATCTATTATATGTTAATGGTCCTGCCGGGTTTTCAGTGATAAATATATTTATATAAAACATCTTCATCACTCCCTCTCAGATCACTGTGATTGGCTGGAATAACTGTATAATTATAGTGAGGGGCGGGAATGCACCGATACGGATTATTTTCAGTAGTACTCATAACAATGTTCCCGATACCGAAACCGATAATTTGTGGTGCGATTTGCGTCCATACAAAACGAATGGCTGAAAATCACACTGCAAAGAATCCCATGCAATTTGAACAGGAATGTGGTGCGAATCGCATAAGGTTTCTCCGCACTGCTCCTGTGTGAACCCAGGCTGAAATCACTATGAGAGGCCTGGGTACACACAAGAGCGGTGCAGAAAACTGCATGCAACTTGGACAGGAATCGCACTGCATTCACTGTTGATTATTACATGCAATTCTTTTCAGTGCGATTTGCACCCATTCATTTTCTATGGACACAAATTGCAAAGCAAATTATCAGTACTCAGACTCACCAATAAAAAACGGCATTGGTGCATCCTTAGCGTGGGGGATGTCATCTAACCAGGGCTGGGACAAGGTCATTTGGTGCCCAGGGCGAAGATATCAAACTGCGCCCCCCCCCCCCAAATCCCGATCCACCAATCCATGCTGAGCCAGCGGATGACAGCTCCGTCGCCGCACACAGTGCAGAGAGGAAGCTGTCAGAGCCCCGCTGCTCTCTATGGGGAATCGGATGAGAGCGAACTGCCTGTCCGCTCTCATCCGATCACATCCAATCCGATCCCCTGGACAGATGGAAAATAGGGTTTCCATCCGTCCGGATTTCACGGACAGGATCGGATACGGATGTCAGTGGGTGTCAGCGGACATGTCTCAGCTGACATCCGCTGCCCCATAGGGATTGCATGGAGCATCCGATCAGATCCGTCTAAAAAACTGACAGGCGGATCTGATCGGAGCGCTCATGGGAAAGGACCCTTAGAGTTATAATGTTGAGGACTGACTGAAGAGCATGTAGGAGTAAAATAATCCCCTTTGCTCCAGTAACAGTACCTCCCAGCATTGATTTCAGAAGACTCAATAATATTCCCCAGCATTGATGGAACTTTTTGCAAAAGTAAACCCCAACATTGAAGTTAGTAGCAGCAATATATTAACCCCTTACCGGCTCTGCCCCATCTACCACAACCCCCCCCCCCCCCCCACCGGCTCTGTTTGACTCAATTTGTAAAAATGCAGCACGAGGGAGTTATTGTATTGCCCCTAGTCACTGCTGCATTAGTGCCACCAGTGTCAGTGTTAATTAACCACTTCTGGACTGGAAGGATTTTCCCCCCTTAATGACTAGGCCATTGCGTTACTTTAACAGACAATTGCGCGAATGTGCGACGCTGTACCCAAATACAAATGATCTCTTTTTTCCCCCACAAATAGAGCTTTCTTTTGATGCCATTTGATCACCTGCGCGATTTTATTTTTTTGCGCTATAAACAAAAAAAGACCGACAATTCTAAAAAAAAAGAGAAAAACAATATTTTTCACATTCTGCGATATAACATTCCCAATAAAAAAATGTAAAAATCTAAATGTAACATTTTAGGCCAATTTGTTTTCTGCTACATGTTTTTGGTAAAAAAAAAAAAAAATCCCAATAAGCGTATTTTGATTGGTTTGTGAAAAAGATATCGCGTTTACAAACTACGGGAAAGATTTATGTCATTTTTATTGTTTTTTTTTTTTACTAGTAATGACAGCGATCTGCGATTTTTTTTCACGGGACTGCGACATTGTGGCGGACAGATCGGACCCCTGACTGACATTTTTGAAATTTTTGGGGGGACCAGTGACATTACTACAGTAAGTCACTGTACTAATTACACTGGCAGGGGAGGGGTTAACACTGTGGGTGATTGAGGGGTTAAATGTGTGCCTAGGGGAGTGATTCTAACTGTGGGGGAGGGGCTTGTTAAACGGCCGAGAGACATGTGATCCTATATAGAAGGATCATAGGAGCTCTGTGATCATTCCAGGGAGAAGAACGTTCGGCTGCGTTTACAACATCCGACCGTCCTTCTCTCTCAGTGGGGAGCAATCGTGGGTGTCAGGCGGCAATCAGAGTCCCTGCTGACATCCCTGGGTTGCACGCTCACCCCCTAGCTGCAGGCGTGCGTCCGACGTATACCTACGTCGTTTCACGCAGGAGGGCCACCCTGCCGCAGTATAACTGCAGCAGACGGTCAGTAAGCTGTTAATACTTACAATGGTGCCACTAATGCAGCACAAAGTGCTGCAGTGACCAGCGGCAATACATTAACCCCCTCTATCTATCTATCTTATCTATCTTATCTATCGGAACATCTTTTTATAGTTTTGAATAGAGTGGAGAGGGATTGGAGCCCCTATCAGGTTTTTATTGCGGTCTCCATCTCATTTAGAGAGAGCCCCCCTTTCTATTTGTCCTGGTGAATGTTATCACGCAAAGTGAAAGAAAATCCCCAATTCCTGAGTTGTTACCAGAACTGGAATAGAGGGGAAATCCTCCAATGGGGACACTAGTTTTATTGACAACCAGGGATTGGAGGGATTTCCTGTCACTTCCTAGTTTGGCTATAGGAGAGGAAGTGAAGGGAAGTCTCCCCAATGGAAAACAGAGGTAATAAAATACTTATAGGGGTTTTATCCCTCCTTTACTCTAAAAAAAGTTTCTTGCCTTTAGTTCTACTTTAATTTTCCAAACAGGAAATTACGATGGTATATCAGCAATTTCCCTTCCCCCAATGTTCTGCCCATCCTCCTCATGGTGGCGCTATGTGCAGCCATGATCAGACACAGAGGGTGGAGATGATCCATCAGTACAGAGAATGCAGTGCAGTCATTGTGATGGGATAGGATGTGGTCACCTCTACATCTAGGAGAGGTCACATGACCCCATCTGGGGGGAGGGGACTGGGAAGGACAGAAGTGAGGTCTGGTAGATGGTGGTGGGTGATGAGTTCCATCTGTACTGGGAGGACTCATGGAGATCGGGGGAGGGGAGAGGGTCTGCAGAGGGGTGAAGGGTGACAATAGAGCAGGTTGGGGGCAGAGGAAGAGGAGCGGTATAACCCGGTGTGTGTCTGTACAGAGCAGCATAGAGCTCTCACCTTCCCCAGGATGTACAGGACATAAAAAGGAGACACATACTGCTAATATATCATCACACACTAACCTGTCTGCACCCTACACAATTGTATTATAGGAATCTGTATGGAGGAAGTATGGTGGCAGCCATTGCTAACTACTTCTAAAGAATACTAGTTCCCTGGCTGTCATTCTGATCCAATGGCTTCTGTACTTTCTATGTCAGTAACCCGAATACTTCTGACTTAACTCTGATTTCCTGATCTGCATGATTGTTCCAGGTCAGTGTCCCCAAATACTGAGTCCACCGACAGCCAGGAGAATAGCATTTTCAGAAGACATCCAGCAATAGCCCCTCCATATTCCCCTCAGTACAGGTGTAATGTAAGTCACAGCCGGGGAATTTCTTGCTGCGTTGTTTATTTTCATTTTACCCGAATACAAAATGCTGAATGATAATCTATAATGACTTTTGGATCGTTCTGTTCATTTTTTTTTAAGAGTTGCAAATATATAAACTGATCTTTTATGTCACTTTTCTTATTACTTGTATGACTTTTTCATTTTAAAAATAAACATTTAATACAGAGCTCTTCCACGACATGGTATTACAGAGAATTCTGGGCTTTCCAATCAGACAGCCCAGCACTAGCTGATCACTTGTGGACTGTCTCTCTCTAATTGCTCCCACATACAGAGACAAGAAATGGGCGGGGGAGGGGGGTGAACCAGAAACATGAAGTTTGGTGTGTCCTTCCTCTGACTCATCCAGCTGTGGTCAGAATAGCACAAAATTAGGGATGCACCGAAATGAAAATTTTGGGCCGAAACTGAAAATGCAGGATGCCCTTGGCCGAAAACCGAAACCGAAAATGACTTTTTCCCCCAAATAATTTTAAAATAGATAGAAAATGGGCATACACCAAAAACAGGCAGCGACGTACACCTGTCGCTGCCACCCTGTCACAGTATATGTACTTTGATGGGTTGGCAAGGGGTTAATTTAATTACCAATGGTATTTGTATTATGCAGCATGAGGGGGTTAATGTATTGCCACTGCTGGTCACTCATCTATTAGTGACCGACCAGTGGCAGTTAATTAACCCCTTTGTGCTGCATTAGTGCAACCAGTATCAGTGTAAATTAACACTGGTTGCACTAATGCAGCACAAAGGGTTTAACTAACTGCCACTGGTCGGTCACTAATGCATCAGTGACCAGCAGTGACAATATATTAACCCTCTCATGCTGCATAATACTAATACCATTGGTAAGCTGCCTCAGCTAACCCCCCCCCCCCACTGCCTCAGCGTCCCCCTCGGCAGTACACCCTCCCCCCCTCTGCCTCAGCGTCCCTCCCCATCCCAACAATTCAATCTCCTTACTGTATTGTCACTCTGCTGAGCGCTCCTCCGGTGCCCTTCATTCAAAAGTCCCGCCTCTGGCTGGCCGCCCGCCTCCCAGGGATGTCACTACTACTACGATCTGTGTATGAATGAAGTGACATACCGGGCGGGAGGGCGGGCGAGCGGCCGCTAATACGGTAGCTGTAACTATGTGAGCTTCACTTCACTTCCCTGTCAGGGGGGGGGACGATGAGCATGAATGGAATAAACTGACCTGACACCGGGCGGGAGGGCAGGGGGGGCGGCCGCTAATAGCTATAACTATGTGAGCCTTCACTTCCCTGTCAGAGGAGATACCCGCATGACAGGGAAGTGAAGGCTCACATAGTTATTAGCGGCCGCTCCCCCCGCCCGGTGTCAGGTCAGTTCATTCATGCTCATCGTCCCCCGCTGACAGGGAAGTGAAGCGCTCACATAGTTACAGCTATTAGCGGCCGCTCGCCCGCCCTCCCGCCCCGTGTGTCACTTCATTCATGAGCAGATCATAGTAGTAGGGACATCATTGAGAGGCGGGCGGCCGGCCAGAGGCGGGACTTTTTAAACCTGCTAATTTCTGCATTTTTAACCCATTATTGGCCGAAATGGGATAGGCCTATTTTCGGCCGATAATTTCGGTGGCCGAAATTTCGGTGCATCCCTACAGGAAATCATATTACAATCTTCACAGCACAGAGGATAATGAGTCAGTCGGAGAAACAAAATGATTTAGTATCACCACCACCACCTTACACATATGATAAAAGTAAAAGGAATGGTGACAACATCCAGTATGTCCCATCACAGTCTCATCAGTCTTCATCTATGATTTTTTGAGGAGCTCTATCTTGGATGGACAGTTTTCTGTTCCTCATTTATGAGGCACTTGATGTAAATGTGAAGTCCATTGAAATTCTACCCGTCCATTACTAAATTGCCTGACGAAGATCTCCTGCGTGACTAAGAAAATGTTGCACTTATCTTGATGTGATGAGATCCTTTCGCAATAAAACGTTTTTTTGGACTGCTATGCAAGATCCATGGTGTGCTGGCGATTATGTATACTTATCTGTGATATATCCAGTGTCCAGCTGGGGATCACTGCAGCACTCATAACAGATGTGCCTAGATCCAGGAATGTGTGCAATGGGAATGTGAATTATTCTTTACTAAATTGCAGCACATCACCCATTATCTCCTTCATAAAGAGCTGTCTGGTGGGTTGGGACATTGTACGTAGGCGCCCAGGATTTACCTTGTCTTCTTTGAAGATTTCTGGAATTACTGATCAGATCAGATTTATGGGTTGTCATGGCTTAGGTCTGTACCAGGGAAGGACGGGGGAACTTTGGGTTGGAACAAACACAACCAACTATCACTTTCATGGTCAGAACATATCCTGGTGGGTTAAGAAAGTGCTAATACTGCAAGAACAGGTTTGCACACCTCATTGGGGCATACATGTAAGATCTGTAAGTTTTAAACTGCTTATATTTTGGCTTCCTTGGTTCTTCCTTACCACCCCCTTCCCCATCAATATGTTAACAAAAGTTTTAAATTAAATCTATCTGCTTTCATTACATACCTTAACCACTTTACCACTAGAGCATTTTGCTGTCTTATGTCTGGGCCACTTTTTGCAATTCGGCGCTGTGCGACTTTAACTGACAATTGCGCGGTCGTGCGACGCCATACCCAAACGAAATTTACGTCCTTTTTTTCCCACAAACAGAGCTTTCTTATAGTGGTATTTGATCACCTGTGTGATTTTTTACTTTTTGCGCTATAAACAAAAAAAGAGCGTAAATTTTGAAAAAACAACAATATTTTTCACATTTTTTTATATGAAATTCCCCCCCAAAAAAATGTAAAAATCAAAATGTTTTTAAATTTTTGGCCAATTTGTTTTCTGCTACCTATGTTTGGTAAAAAAATTCACAATAAGCGTATTTTGATTGGTTTGCGCAAAAGTTATTGCGTTTCTAACAAAGGGAAAGATTTCTGTCATTTTTGGTGGGTTTTTTTTTAACGCGTAATGGCGGCGATCTGCGATTTTTTTTTTGCGGGACTGCGACATTGCGGCGGACAGATCGGACCCTTGACTGACATTTTTGACACTTTTGGGGGTACCAGTGACATTACTGCAGTAATCAGTGCTATATATATATGCACTGTTACTGTAAAAATGACACTGGCAGGGAAGGGGTTAATTTTATTGGAGAGGGAGGGGTTAATGTATGCCTGGTGCTTACTGACGTGTGGGAGGGGAGGTGACTGTGTGAGCCAGGGACAGATTGGAGTGTTCAGCTATGCTGAACACTCCGATCTGTCACTCCCTGTCACTTAGGAGATCCGCCCGCTTGTGTTTACACATGCGGGAAGATCTCCACACTAGATCCCCGACGATCGGGGAAGAGCAGCGGCGATCGCCGCTGCTCCTCCCCTGGCCCGACTCCCGCTGTGACTGAATACAGCGGGAGCGAGCCTCCGGCGGCACGCGAGCACCGCCCACAAGGGGGAGTGTCTGACGACGTAGTACTACGTCGTCAGACGATAACGAGCCACTTTGCCGCAGTAGTACTACGGTACTCAGTGGCAAAGTGGTTAATGTAGACTCAGTGACATCATCAATGGATCTCTGTGCTTCTTAATACAATTCAGACAGATCATAACTGGTGGGGGAGCAAGTAGGGAACTGTACATAGCTTCCTAAAAATATCTATGAGGACATAAAAAAAGAAAAATAAAGTAAAAAAAGAAGAAACAAACCCTGACTCCTGTAACATAAATGTAAGAGTAGGCTAGCTTTGCCTTAGCGAGATATGAAGTGATCTGTAGAAATAGTATAATTGTATTAAGAATATAGTATTTAGTATCAGTCATACACATATGTCCTTTTATTAGCATTTGAAAAGGACAGAACTGGTCTCTGGGAGGGAGGTGACACCTGGATGCCAATTAAAGTCTCCCATGCAAGTGAACAAAAGTTGTCACCTTCCTGAAGCCTCAAAGAGAGCTGCTGGTCATCTTGGCTGCGGGGATCCACAGGGGGCGACAATAGGCTCCAAACAGTCTGCAAGCTTTGATTGGTATTATCAGATCAAAGGAATGTATTTTATCTCTCATAATAGGTAAAATATTAGTGACAGAGAGATGAAAATAATTCCTTCTTATGGTTCACGGGTTGGGTTACATGTACATGTAAATCTGTGTCTGTAGCATTTGTAGAATCCTAGAGAAACGCACAAAACCCTTATATGGCGCCTGATTGCGGCAGGCAAGCAGTGTTTGGTACTGTCGCAATCAGACCGATGCGCTGGTGTTAGAATTCCTATCCCTGACTCAGCAGTCAGCGCCGTTCTGGGCCAATTCGACTCTGGTCAGTTCAGAACACAAAACATTGTGTGGGCTGAGATGGGGACACCCCCCTGGGGTTGATTGGCCAAGGGCTAAGGTCCAGCCCACATTCATATTCCAATAAATTGGGGAACCTGAGATATGAACATGGTTCTTCCTTGAAGCCAGTTCTGAACTGGGGAGTCCCCAAACGGTTTCCGGTATGCTTCTACCATGGGATAAGTTTTGGTAAAGTTTATCTGTTTTTATTCCTTTTTATTTTCATAGCAAATTGCCAATTGTGTGTCTTTTTATCTTTTTGTGTATTTTTTGTAACTCCGTTTGCTTTGTATATATTTCTTATGCACTGCCCCTTTAGGATATTAAATTGTAAAATTAATAAGTGACTTCTGTGTACTAAGCTAGGACTCATATCTCTGAAGAGATTGTTGCATTTTAGTGCCTAATTGCTTGGTCTAAGCTACATGCCAATCTGTATGCAATTGCACTGTGTGTTGGCAGATTGCATGCAGATTGTAAACCAGACAGAGATCTGCGTGTGTGGTGTCCCAGCAGACCAGTCTGCGGACAAACTGTTGGGTGGTGGGAGGCTATCGTTTGTGGTGTGTGGGTGTGGGGACAGTGGGAAGAGTGTTCTAGCTTGTAGGATAGCTGGAGGAATCCTAGTAGTGTGTGATAATTGCTAGACTGCTCCCCAACCCTTACAGTGCACCAGATTGTATGTAAGATTTGTATCTGCCTGTGTGTGGTCAGCCAGCTGGATTGGAGTGGAGTCTCCCTCTAGTGGTGACCAAAGGCAGTGCGGGCTGTGAAAGTGTCACAGCCAGTCTTATTACTCAGTAGGAGTTTCCCTTATTCCCTTATACTCCCCAGTCACGAAACCACGTCTCGGTTAGCTAGTCGCCGTGGGCGTGGCCAATCATGGCGGCAGCAGGCGGGATCTGCTTAGTACATTAGTGCATGGTTTATTCGTTTAACCCATGTCCTAAAGGTTGGAAGCTTGTTAGAAGCAACTGACCTACAGAAGCTCACTCAGTGCATAATTTTTGTTTTGTTGAAGACACACTTGGCTATTTGCTCCCCACCCCCTCTTGGTTTTCTTTTCTATCTTTTATTTTGGCAAAATGGCTGAGACGGTGATCAGCTACCTAAAGCAAAGCCGAGATGACCTGCTGAATCTGTGTGAGACCAGAGGCATCCCGACTACACGGGGCATGACGAAGGATCAGATGATATGCGCCCTGGCCGAGAAAGACAAGGAGGAGCGATCCTCGGCTATAGGGTCACAGGATGGGACTCATGACGCCCCAGAGGAGCAGCAGTCCTCCCCATCAGCGGATGTTGATCATGGTGATGTCCAGGAGGAACAACTAGAGGTCCAGTCATCATCCTTGCAGGCTGATCTACAATTGCTAGGCCCAGTCAGTGAATCATTACGTTACCAGTTCATTCTGCATCGCATGGAAGTAGAGGAAAGACGAGCACAGCGGAAGCATCAGCTGGAGCTAGCAAAACTTCAGCTGCAGCAGAACAGGCCTGCTGGCAACGCTGAGTCCAGGGAAGAACCAATACAAAAAATTTCCCTGGACAAATTCCCAACCATGGACGAAGATGGTGATATGGACACTTTCTTACAGGGATTTTAAAGGACTTGTCGTCAGTACTGCCTGCCCAAGGGGCAATGGGCCCAGTACCTCACACCAGGGCTGAGAGGCAAGGCCCTGGATGTGCTTGTGAGTCTTCCAGAGAGTCAAGGAAGGGACTATGAGGCCATTAAGCAAGCTATTGTTAAACGGTACCAACTCACGCCAGAGGTGTACCACAAGCGTTTCAGGACATTGCATCGAGGTCCTAATGACAGCTAGAGAAAAAAGAAAAAAGAAGTTGCACACAATGGCTAAACTGTGTGCAACTTATTTTTTCTTTTTTCTCCCTATGGTCTCAGTTGCGTGGCTCACCGGTCATATACCGTCAGGTATTTGAAGTAAGAGATTATTTGTGTCACACCCTCACGCCCCAGGACTCCCGGGGCATTAGAGTGGTCTCCTGGTGACTCATACCTTTTCCCCTGCCCCTAGATACTGCCTAATGACAGATATGTGGATCTTGTTTGCAGTCTGCGCTTTCCAGCAGTGGCTAAAGGGATTGTCCGTAAGCACCTTTGACACCTTGCAGGAGCTGATGATTAAGGACCAGTTCCTACAGACATGTCCTTTTGAGGTCCGGCAGTTTGTGCTGGACCGTGATCCCAAGACGGCGGATCAAGCAGCGGAAATAGCCGATACCTATGTGGCTAACAGAATGTCTGACACCAGGAGGACCACTGCACCCAACTGGAAAGGAGGGAAAGCAGGTGGACCCTCTTCTCAGGATAGCCAGAGGACCAAGCCACTCGGACCTCCAGGAGCCAAGCCAACAGGTGTGGATACCCAGAAATGTTTTGTATGCAATCAGATTGGTCACCTCAGCATGTCCTGCCCAGAGAGAAAGAAGGCTGCTCCATCTACCAAGCCAACCAGCACAGAGCCTGCTCCATCAGGGCCTACCACCTCAGCAGCTGCAGCTGACAACACTGAGTACCTACTGGTTGATAAATTTGATGTTAGCCCGAAGGAACTCAGGTGTTGCGCTGGCAGGCGTTCGGCTGAGGAGGACAGAGTAGAAGGTGTAACGCTCCTGCGTTTTTGTAGTAGGCTGGATTTGCAGCTGCAGAATCTCCACTCAGTAGTCATGTAGAGATGTGTTGAATAACCAGATCCAACTCTCCAGACTCATCACTGTGGGCCTGTCAGCTTCAGCATACAGATATACACACTCAATAAGATGTTCCTGGAGTGATAGGATGTATATGATAGTATGAAGATGATGTGCTGAAGGGACAGGTGTGAACAGTGACAGAGATGGCAAGCACTTGATAGAAATGTTCAGGAGAGTATTAGATGGTATTAGGTAGAATGCAGATAGGTTAGTAATCGAGTATGGTAACAGGTGGTAAGGACAGCAGATGACAAATACAGGATAGACTAACCCAGTGCAAGGATAGATGGTAGTAGACTCAAGAGCTAGCAATCTATGTAACAGTGCAGATGATAGAATTAGTATGCATAGATAGTAACAGTCCTTAATGTGCAGAGGTAGATAGTGTAAGTAAGGTTATGGAGGATTCCCCTGTGGGGTACTTATCACTAGTAAGGTTAGTAGTAGAAGGGTCCAGTAGTGAGGGAGTTATCCAGTAGCGAGATACAGGGATCAGTAGCGAGGTTCCGGTCTGTTCCAAGTAAAAGAGAATAGCTGGAGGTTCCGGCAGCAAGACAAGCTTGTAAGCATGTGGACACACAGGCAGGTTGAACGAACAACGTGAGAGAGAACGCCGGCGGTTGAAATAGCCGCTCTGCGGCGCTCGGTGATGACGTCATCCGTCTTAAAGGTGTATGCGTAACACCTAATTAGAAAGGTGGGACGCATATTGAAAGAAAATGGAAAATAAGGGTACCAGAGGTACCAGAATCTTACAAAGGGTGTGACACGGGTCAGAAGATGACACCTAGCAGAATAAAGTCTTCTGTGGTTTTATCCTCTGTCCCCACAGCTATGGATATCATGATTGAGGATTCGTTGCTGTGCACAGCAGGGGAAGGGCCACAGGATGATGGGGGAAAACTAACCCCATCTGAATCTGCTCCGTCAGAGACTGCCATCAAAAATATGCATTGCCATGGGCGTGGGCGTGGTCGATCGTGACACTCCGTCCACCAGGAGCGCCCCGCAAGATCGTTTAGATTCCATTGAAGACGGCACCTGGGACCCTGACATGGAGGTTAGTGGGGTTTTACCTCAGCAACAACAGGCGACCTTCATCACTGACCCTAATGCTGGTTTTCCTACAACAGGCCAGCCGGTCTCAGACATAGTACTCAAGGATATGCTAATGTCTCTTAGGGACTCAATTTATAATGACCATACGGCCTCAGTGGCACATTGTCGCAGAGAGGTATATGAATTGGGGGACAGGGTGAACAAGATAGAACAGGCCATGGGCGAATATTCCTCTTCTTACAACACATTAGTTGATGCCCATAGTGCCCAGATGGAGGATCTTCAAGATAAGTTGGCAGGTCTTGAAGATCACTCACATAGAAACAATTTAACCACTTACCGCATATCGACGTAGGGCTACGTCGGTAAACTTTGCGGGCTTATACCGGGATGATGCCTCTAGCTAGAGACATCATCCTGGTACTGTGGTTTGAAGCCGACGGTCGGCTTTCCGTCGGTAACGACCGATGCGGCTCGGGAGCCGCTCGATCGTTACCCGGGGGGGCGGGAGGGGACGTTCCCCCCCCTTCCGCCGCCTTCCGTGGCTTTGCTCTGGGCTCCCGTCCCACCGGGAGCCCCGAGCACCCAGCCGGCACGTCCGCCGGCTGGATGGAGTCCCGATGAATGCCGGAAACGGCATCGATCGGGTCTCCGATGACGTAACCCGGAGGCGGCATCCATGACGTCACTTCCGGGTTACTGTGCTGCAAAAGGCGGCAGTTTTAAAAAACGGCTGTATGCAAAAATGCCGTTTTCGGCGTTTTGCATACAGGGAAGTGGAGTGGAGGGGTCTAAGGTCTTTTAGACCCTCGATCCCTCCATAAAGTGTACCTGTCACACATATTGCTGTCACAAGGGATGTTTACATTGCTTGTGACAGCAATAAAAGTGATCAGATTTTTATTATATTTTGAAAACCTGTAATAAAGTTGAAAAAAAATAAAAAATAAATAGAAAAAAAAAATAATTTAGCCGCCCCCGTCAAATTTAGCCGCTCGCGCACAAAAAAAACGTATACGCAAGTCGAGCCGCGAATGAAATCGCTGTTCAAACCCCACATGTGAGGTATCGCCGCGATCGCCAGAGCGTGGGCAATAATTTAAAAAAAAGAGCTACACTCTACCTCTAAACTGGTAACCGTTAAATAAATTTAAAGCATCGCAGATTGAGATCTCTATTGACCGTAGTTTGTCGCCAACCCACGGGGGGGCGCAATTTTAAACCGTAACATGTTGGGTATCTATTTACTCGGCGTGACATCATCTTTCACAATATACAAAAAAAACGAGCTAACTTTACTGTTTAGTATTTTTTAAATGCAGTGAAATGTGATTTTTCTAATTTTTTCCAAAAAAATGGCGTTTTAAAGACTGCTGCGCAAATACCGCGTAACAAAAAATTTTGCAATGACCGACATTTCATTCTCCAGAGTCTTTGCTAAAAAAATATATATAATGTTTGGGGGTTCTAAGTAGGTTTCTAGGAAAAAATACTGGTTTTAACTTGTAAACAAAAAGTGTCCGAAATAGGGCTGGGGCTTAAGTGAGAAGAGTCCCTGAGACAGTCCTGCAATCTTAACTTCCTCAATATGTCCATGAAATGTTCCGCGCAATTGTTCCTTCGCTAACTGAGCAAGACCTCACTGTGGATAGGGTGCACAGAATTCCCAAGCCCTCTTTCCTGGCCGAAGATATTCCCAGAGAGATCCTGCTGCGGATGCATTACTTTAAAACAAAAGAAGCAATCTTAGAGCAGTTTCGCAAAACTGACCAGAGACCTTTAGCTTATGCCTCTATCCAGATCTTGCCAGATTTGTCCCGCCATACACTCCAACACAGGAGAAATTTGGCCAGTATTACTAAAGCCTTGATAAACCATCAAATTTCCAACAAATGGAAATATCCGGCAACATAACTAATCACACGGTACATTTCCACAATGGATGAAGGTCTTTCTTTCTTACGCCAATGGAAAATAATACCTGAGTCTAGGGTTGAGCGAACCCGGACTGTATTGTTCGGGTTCGTACCGGACTTTTGGGTATTCAGTACCCGGACCCGAACCCGAACATTTCACTGTATGTTCGGCTACTGTCCGTTGTTCGGTAATGTTATTTGATGTTTTGGAGCGGTTTTAATGGCGCGGTTTCAACAGGTGCAAGGCAGCCGATCAGCAAGCGTTTAACTAGTGTGCCCTAGAAGCCATCACAGCCATGCCTACTAATGGCATGGCTGTGATTGGCCAGTGCAGCATGTGACCCAGAGTCTATATAAGCTGGAGTCACATAGCGCTGCGCGTCACTCTGCTTTAACTATACTAGGGAGAAGTTCCTGCTGCTTCTGCTGAGGGAGAGATAGGAGATTACTGTAGGGTCAGGCTGGAGATTGCTTTGAGGGAAATAATAGGAAGAATCTTCTTTTATCAGACAGCAATCTACATCTACATAATATTTTTCAGTTTTTCATTCAAATGGGTTTTTTTAATTCAATAGCAGAATAGAACAACAACAGTATCCAACCTGTTAGTTGTGCATTTAAAAAATAAAAAAAATTTTTTTCTTCATATTTAACTTTGACATACAGTGTTTAGACAGACACTGCTTTTCTAACCTGCTCTTCAAAAAGCACCAATGTAAGGGGAAAATAATTATTTTTCAGTATTTAGGGAAAAAAAAATATTTTTCAGTTTTTCATTCAAATGGGTTTTTTTTATTCAATAGTGGAATAGAACAACCACAGTATCCAACCTGTGACGCTTGCGGTGTGTAGCGGCCATTTCCTGCAAGCTCAGTGTATATGTGTCTGCTTAATCTGCATTTAAAAAAGAAAAAAAAGTTTTCCTTCATATTTTACTGTGACTTACAGCGTTTAGACACTGCATTTCAAATCTGCTATTCAACAAGCACCAATTAAGGGGACAATTATTTTTCAGATTTCCATTCATATGTTACAGTGCGATACACCCATTGCATACTGTTGTTGTATTCCGCTTTGCAATAAAAACCCATTTAGGGGAAAAAAAAGTTAATTACGGCCTAGGCTGCATATTTTATATTGAGATACACCCATTGCATACTGTTGTGTTGCGCATTGCAATAAAAACCCATTTAGGGGAAAAAAAAGTTAATTGCGGCTTAGTCTGCATATGTTACAGTGAGATACACCCATTGCATACTGTTGTATTCCGCTTATCAATAAAAACTTATTTAGGGGAAAAAAATGTTAATTGCGGCTTAGTCTGCATATGGTACTGTGAGATACACCCATTGCATACTGTTGTGTTGCGCATTGCAATAAAAACCCATTTAGGGGGAAAAAAAAGTTAATTGCGGCCCTGTCTACATATGTTTCATTGAGATACACCCATTGCATACTGTTGCATTCCGCTTTGCAATAAAAACCCATTTAGGGGATAAAAAGTTAATTGCAGCCCTGTCTGCATATGGTACAGTGAGATACACCTATTGCATACTGTTGTATTCCGCTTTGCAATAAAAACCCATTTAGGGGAAAAAAAGTTAATTGCGGCTTAGTCTGCATATGTTACAGTGAGATACACCCATTGCATACTGTTGTATTGCGCATTGCAATAAAAACCCATTTAGGGGGAAAAAAAGTTAATTGCGGCTTAGTCTGCATATGTTACAGTGAGATACACCCATTGCATACTGTTGTATTGCGCATTGCAATAAAAACCCATTTAGGGGGAAAAAAAGTTAATTGCGGCTTAGTCTGCATATGTTACAGTGAGATACACCCATTGCATACTGTTGTATTCCGCTTATCAATAAAAACCCATTTAGGGGGAAAAAAAGATAATTGCGGCTTAGTGTGCATATGGTACAGTGAGATACACCCATTGCATACTGTTGTGTTGTGCATTACAATAAAAACCCATTTAGGGGATTAAAAGTAAATTGCGGCCCTGTCAGCATATAGTACAGTGAGATACACTCATTGCATACTGTTGTATTCCGCTTTACAGTACAAACCCATTTAGGGGAAAAAAAATAAATTGCGGCCTAGTCTGCATATTTTACTGTGAGATACACCCTTTCTATACTATTGTTCTATTCCGCTATTCAGTAAACACCCATTTAGGGAAAAAATATTGAATTGCGGCCTAGTCTGTATCTTTATGTGTGAGATACACCCGTTGCATACTGTTGTTCTATTCCGCTATTCAATAAACCTCCATTTAGGGAAGAAATATTACATTGCGGCCTAGTCGGCATATTTTACTGTGAGATACACCCTTTGGATACTGTTGTTCTATTCCGCTATTCAATAAACACCCATTTAGGGAAAAAATATTAAATTGCGGCCTAGTCTGCATATGTTACTGTGAGATACACCCTTTGGATACTGTTGTTCTATTCCGCTATTCAATAAACACCCATTTAGGGAAAAAATATTAAATTGCGGCCTAGTCTGCATATGATACTGTGAGATACACCCTTTGGATACTGTTGTTCTATTCCGCTATTCAATAAACACCCATTTAGGGAAAAAATATTAAATTGCGGCCTAGTCTGCATATGTTACTGTGAGATACACCCTTTGAATACTGTTGTTCTATTCCGCTATTCACTAAACACCCATTTAGGGAAAAAATATTAAACTGTGGCCTAGTCTGTATATGTTACAGCGCAACAAGGCACACAGGTCTGGCATGGAGGCCCAGTTACTGGTGGTGAAGTGGTGCTGTTCCGCAGAGTGACTCATGTGTGCGTGCTGCAGCTGAAACTCCACTATGGCCTGCTACTGCTCGCACAGTCTGGCCAGCATGTGCAAGGTGGAGTTCCACCTTGTGGGCTCATCACATATGAGGCGGTGAGCGGGAAGGCCGAAGTTACGCTGCATCGCTGACAGGCGAGCAGCAGCAGGGTGAGAATGCCGAAAGTGCGCACAGATGGCCCGCACTTTCTGCAGCAGCTCTGATATATCGGGGTAATTTCTAAGGAACCTCTGCACCACCAAATTCAGCACATGCGCCAGGCAAGGGATGTGTGTCAAACCGGCTAGGCCCAGAGCTGCTACGAGATTTCATCCATTATCGCACACAACCAGGCCGGGCTTGAGGCTCACTGGCACCAACCACTAATCGGTCTGCTGTTGAATGCCCCTCCACAACTCCTGCGCGGTGTGTGTTTTTTTCCCCCAAACAGGCAAATTTTAAAATTGCCTGCTGTCGTTTACCCCTGGCTGTGCTGAAGTTGGTGGTGAAGGTGTTATGCTGACCGGATGAGGAGGTGGTAGAGGATGAGGAAGCGGAGTAGGAGGAGTTAGGAACAGGAGGCAAAATGAAGCGCACTGCAATCCTCGGTGGTGGTAGGACATGCGCCAAACTGCTATCTGCCTCAGGCCCAGCCGCCACTGCATTTACCCAGTGTGCTGTTAGGGAGATATAATGTCCCTGACCGTGCTTACTGGTCCACCTATCTGTAGTTAGGTGGACCTTGCCACAGATGGCGTTGCGCAGTGAACACCTGATTTTGTCACCCAATCGCTTGTGCAGGGAAGGGATGGCTTGCCTGGAAAAGTAGTGGTGGCTGGGCACAATGTACTGTGGGACAGCCACCGCCATAAGGCTTTTAAAACTCTGCGTCTCCACCACATGGAATGACAGCATTTCAAAGGCCAGGAATTTTGAAATGCTGGCATTCAGGGCCAGGGATCGTGGGTGGGTAGGGTGGGTAATTCCTCTTCTGCTCCAGGGTTTGGGAGATAGAAAGCTGAACGCTTCCACGGGACATTGTGGAGATGGTTGTTGGTGACCCAGGTGGTGGTGTTGCTGGCAGATCCTCTGTTTGCGGGGTGACAGGTGCCGGTATCACTACAGAGGGGGATGAAGAGGCCGAGACTGCAGCAGAAGAGGAAGCAGGAGGAGCCAGAGACCTTTCTTGGTTTTTGAGGTGTCTACTCCACTGCAGCTCCTGCTTTGCACTTAGATGCCTGGTCTTGCAGGTTGTGCTCAGGTTGAGAAGGTTTATGCCTCGCTTTAGGCTCTGACTGCACAGCATGCAAACCACCGTCTTAAGAACTGCCATGCTAGGGAACTCCTTTGAGGTACCTTTGGTGTGCTCGGTCCCTTGCTGCGTTGGGCAGTAGCAGGCATAGTGTATAGGGCACGCCCGCTCCACTTTTGCACCCTGCTCCCTTTTCTTCTGTGCTGGTGGCTCTGTGCGACCACCGCCTCTTCCTCCAAACTACTCAGGTCACCTGCATGAAGTTCATTCCATGTGGGGCGAGGACCTCATCGTCCTCCACATCATCTTCCAAGCAGTCTTCACCCCTGCAACCCTTTTCAGTCTCCACAATTCAGAATTCCGCAGCAGTTGGCACCTGTGTTTCGTCATTATCCGAGACATGCTGCGATGGTCCTCCCATGTACTCATCTTGAGACATAAGTGGTTGGGCTTCGGTGCACTCAATCTCTTCCACTTCTTGGGCAGGGCTAGGTGGATGGCCCTGGGAAACCATGCTAACAGAGTCATCAAAAAGAAGAAGAGACTGCTGCATGACTTGGGGCTCAGACTGCTTGGCTGATTTGCAAGGGGGTGAGGTGAAAGATTGATGGACATCGTCTGCAGGTGCAAACTCTGACCTTTCAGCAGAAGACTGGGTGGGAGACAATGTGAAGGAACTGGAGGCACTGTCAGCAACCCAATCTACTATCGCCTGTACTTGTTCTGGCCTCAGCATTTGTAGAGGCGCATTAGGCCCAGCCAAATACTGCTGTAAGGTTCTGTGCCTACTCGCAGCTGAGAAAGGTGTTTCACTTGTGCGTGTAGCTGGCACAGATCGACCACGTCCTCTCCTTGCAACAGGAGCTCCGCCAACAGCACCACAACCCCTAATAATAATATTCAATCACAATTGAACAATATGACAAAAGCTACCATTTCATTGGTAGGTAGAATAGCGGCATACAAGATGTCTATTCTTCCACAAATTCTTTACTTCTTTAGAGTTCTCCCCCTTCCAATTCCAAAAAAATACATTACTACCCTTACGAAATCATTAACTCAGTTTATTTGGCTACACAAAAAACCTAGATGCGCGAGAAAAAACATTATTGCCCACAAAAAAGTAGGAGGCATGGGGCTTCCAGACCTCAATGACTACAGGTTAGCGGCTATTTTAGATCAACTAGGTTACTGGTTTCAAAGATCCAATAGGCCTCGATGGGTGGACATGGAGATGTCATTGCATGGTGCTCCGGATCTGGTATCTGTCCTATATATGGATTGTCTGAATCCTAGAGGTCTATCTTCCCTCTCTCCACCCATAGAAGCATCTTTGTTAGCATGGCGCCATCTTATGACCAATGCAAATATGGAACCTCCCGCTTCACAGTGACAGACCAAACTCTGACAGACCAAACTCCCCGTTTAACGCACCGCAAACAACTGCAAACAGACCAGAACCGACCAAAATGGGACACGAACTGGGCTTAGGGTTAGGTTTAGTGTTAGGGGATAGGGTTAGGGTTATGCTGAGATACTTAGGGCTAGGGTTAGAGTTAGTAACCCTACCCCTACGCCTCTAACCCTAACCCTATAACCCTAAGCACTAAAAATAACCCTAACCCTAACCCTAACCCTAGCCCTAACCCTAATTCTAATTTTTTTTCTGGTTCTGGACATGCTATAGAGCTGAAACTTCACAGGTACACTTTTTAGACCCCCCAGACACCAAATCACACAAAAAAAGCTCTTAAAATGTGTAATGTTTGATAGAGAGCCAATTATTGGAAAAATTTAAAAATAATAAAAATAAAAAAAAAATGAAAAATTTCTTTGGATTTAGTGTCTGGGGGGTCTAAAAAGTGTACCTGTGAAGTTTCAGCTCTGTAGCATGTCCGGAACCAGAAAAAAATTACGAATTAATTAGGGCTAGGGTTAAGGCTAGGGTTAGGTTTAGGGTTAGGGTTATTTTTATGGCTAGGCTTAGAGGGTTAGGGTTAGAGGGTTAGGGTTATGGTTAGAGGGTTAGGGTTAGGTTTAGTGTTAGGGGATAGGGTTAGGGTTACGGTGAGATACTTAGGGTTAGAGTTAGTAACCCTACCCCTACCCCTCTAACCCTAACCCTCTAACCCTAAGCACTAAAAATAACCCTAACCTTAGCCCTGACCCTAACCCTAGCCCTAACCCTAACCCTAGCCCTAACCCTAATTCTAATTTTTTTTCTGGTTCTGGACATGCTACAGAGCTGAAACTTCACAGGTACACTTTTTAGACCCCCCAGACAATAAATCCAAATAATTTTTTTTTAATTTTTCCAATAATTGGCTCTCTATCAAAAATGACAATTTTTAAAAACTTTTTTTGTGTGATTTAGTGTCTGGGGGGTCTAAAAAGTGTACCTGTGAAGTTTCAGCTCTGTAGCATGTCCAGAACCAGAAAAAAAGATCATTTTTCAGTAGAGCAGGGATGGTGGGAACCCTCCTTTTACACCTATATGATCTTTTTTTTTCTGGTTCTGGGCATGCTACAGAGCTGAAACTTCACAGGTACACTTTTAGACCCCCCAGACACTAAATCCAAAGAATTTTATTTATTTTTTTTTAAGTTTTCTTTTTTTTAATTTTTTCAATAATTGGCTCTCTATCAAAAATGACAATTTTTAAGAACTGTTTTTTTTTGTGTGTGATTTAGTGTCTGGGGGGTTTAAAAAGTGTACCTGTGAAGTTTCAGCTCTGTAGCATGTCCAGAACCAGAAAAAAAAGTGCCGGCATCCTGGGAGCGCCAGATGTGACTGTACATGGTTGATGGCTCGATCCTGATACATTTGCAGTCTGCTTTGTACCTCTTGTGCAATGCAAGTTCTGCCTGCCTCTCCTCCCTATCTGCCGGTCCATCAGTCCACCAGTTTTACAAATAATTGGCCAGTAACTGTTGTCACTGTGTGTAACACTGTTTACACAGCAAAAGAGGCCAAATTTTTGCAGGACTAAAATACAATCTTAGAAAAGTATACTGTTAAATAACACCTCACTTCAATCTGTGGTATTGGGGGGCCACAGGTTTATCATCACACCAGTTCTACAAATAATTGGCCAGTAACTGTTGTCACTGTGTGTAGCACTGTTTACACAGCAAGATGCCAAATTTTTGCAGGACTAAAATACAATCTTAGAAAATTATACTGTTAAATAACACCCCACTTCAATATGTGGTATTGGGGGGCCATTGGTGTATCACACCAGTTCAAAAAATTGGCCAGTGAGTTTGGCGCTGTGTGCACCAGACTTCACTCAACAAACGAGGCAATATTGTTGCATGACACAAATACTCTTGTAAAAGCTTACTCAGATAAAAGCTTACTCAGATAACACCCCACTTCAATATGTGGTATTGGGGGGCCACAGGTTTATCACACCAGTTCTACAAATAATTGGCCAGTAACTGTTGTCACTGTGTGTAGCACTGTTTACACAGCAAGAGGCCAAATTTTTGTAGGACTAAAATACACACTTACAAAAATATACTGTTAAATAACACCCCACTTCAATATGTGGTATTGGAGGGGGGCATTAGTGTATCACACCAGTTAAAAAAATTGGCCAGTGAGTTTGGCGCTGTGTGTACCAGACTTCACTCAGCAAACGAGGCAATATTGTTGCATGGCACAAATACACTTGAAAACGTTTACTCAGATAACACCCCACTTCAATCTGTGGTATTGGGGGGGGCATTGGTGTATCACACCAGTTCAAAAATTTGGCCAGTGAGTTTGGCGCTGTGTGTACCAGACTTCACTCAGCAAACGAGGCAATATTGTTGCATGACACAAATACACTTGAAAAAGTTTACTCAGATAACACCCCACTTCAATATGTGGTATTGGGGGGACAATTGGTCTATCACACCAGTTATAATACATTATAAGTGCTTTTGTCACTATGTGTAGTGTTGCTGCAGAAACGCTTAGTCTCACCACCACACCTGTCACAATGCTGCACAGCGCACAAGAATACTACTAATCCACTATAATATGCTTTCTACAAAGTATATTATACTGTGGATTACCCCCCTCCCCCACCCACCCCTTTTTAGTGCACTGCACAGCAATACCAAAAAATTTGCAGCCCTTTAATGACTTTTGTGGACAGTAACAGAGTGATGTGTGTCACTGCTGACGATCTCTAACTGCCCCTAAAGCACAGACTGGATACCTGCCCCTATACTAAAGAGAGACTGGACCTATACCGAAATACCAACCCTAAAAAGGACTTTTGTGGACATTAACAGAGCAATTTGTGTCACTGCAGCCAATCTCTAACTGCCCCTAAAGCAACCAATGGATACCTCTCCCTAAACTCAAAAGATACTAGTAGACCTATACCGAAATACCAGCCCTGAAAAGGACTTTTGTGGATCTTCACAGCGCTATATGTTTCTAGCAAACTCTCCCTGATGAGCACAGCAGACCTCTCCCTACACTGGCAAAAAGCGGAATGTGAAATGGCCGACAGCTCAGGTCTATTTATAGGGTAGGGGGACTGTCCATGTGCTGGAATGTTTCAATTGGCTGTTCTGTTCCACCTGACGGCTGTGTCATGGGTCCAAGTTCTCCCCAATGTAAACTAATATGGCCACCGCGAACGACGCTATGTGTTCCCAAATTTGGCGGGTAGCGAACAAGCAAAATTTGCCACGAACCGAACGCCAGGCGAACCGCAAGGCCATCTCTAGTATTTAGCACATTTTTGAATTTGGGATATTATTTAAAGGGACAACACAGTTACATATTTATAAAAATTTCTAAATTGTAAGTTTTAACGAGCAGGGACCTCTAATTCCACCTGTATTGAATTGTATTGTAACTGTATTGTCTTCCCTCATATTGTAAAGCGCTGCGCAAACTGTTGACGCTAAATAAAGCCTGTATAATAATAATAATGATAATAAAAACATTGTTCTTAATGTGATGTTTTTATTATTTGTGTGCCTTCATGTAGCCAGGTACTAACTAACTTACCTATGTCATCAGGGACATTTGGCAACAACGGCTGCAGTGAGTATTTCCCTCTAGTGCTTAGCCTGGGCATTGTGTCATCATTTCCTGAAGGCAGTTGCAAGCAGGGACCATGAGCAGAGTATCTTGGGACATGTAGTCTGAGAAGCCAGGACTCGCACTGAAGCAGGACCATTGCGGACTACAAGTTCCAGCCAGCTGGGAGGAAAAAACTAATGCTGGGAGGGGTGAGTTATAGCCTAGCCCGAGGAGTCAGTCTCTTGAGACCACGGTCTTCAGCAGCAAGCAGAGTCCCAGACAGTCGGAGGAATGCAAATCAGTGTTGCGGCCTAGGCAGAGAGAGAGAATGAGCATCCGGCGGGTGTGTGTGGACGCTTCCATATCTGCCAGCTTCCTGACCATTTGGGACAGTTGGGGGTCGCTTTCATCGCCCTCGGCAATCGTTCCATTGCATCACAGCATCGCAAAGCATGCGGTCAAGATCTGCCATCAGAGCACAGTCTTCAGGAGCCTGCTTTAGGATCCATCTCTTTCTTATTTCCTTGAGCCTGGTGTCATCCGGGTTGGTGAGCAGGCAGAGGCTCATCCTCTTTGTATCTTAAGAGACACTGCATGCAGACACCTTTATCCAAGCTCTTTGCACTTAAGTTCTAACAAGGAGACTCTTTGCATTTGCTACCTAAAGCAAACCAATTATACAGAAACCTCTCTGGGCCCTTGTTCAGCTAACTGAAGACACAGATCATCTACACCACATGGATTCCTCAAATCCACCCTCCCCCTCCCCACTTAAAGGACTTGGTGCACACTATCTTCACCTATTAAAGGGGAGCTCTGTTTAACAGTGTCATTCTTGTGGTTGGTTTTACATTTGGGTTACAGATTTTTAGTGGGCCTGTGGCATCAGAGGCTAAAGCAAGGGTGTCCAACCTTTTGGCTTCTTTGGGCCACATTGAGTGTAGAGAAATTTTCTCGGGCCGCATATAAAATATATACTATAGTTAAGATATATAAGTACTAAAACACTGCCTTGGCCTTCCCGCGCCGCTACGCCCCGTCTCCCAGCACTAATTTAACACAACTAGAGGATGATCAAATGAAATGGAATCAGTGTACAGAGGTGATTTGAAGTGGTCATGTGGTAGGAGTCAGAAACACTGCACATGCTGGGATATTTACAGTTATGTGCTGGGGCCTAGTTGCACCCCTAGAACATATGACTTAGGCAGCCAGAAAATGTAATGTCCTTATTCATACATGTATGAACAAGGACATGACATATTATGACAAAACACAACTAGTTATTAAAAAACATATTGCAACAATTTACACATGCTAATGCACATACCTTTTCTACTTATTTTGCAGACTGCTGGCGTTTACTGCTGGCGGGTACTGCTGGTCATGCGTGTACTGCTGGAGGAAGCAGCGGCAGCAGTAGAGAGCAGAGCCGCTGCTTCCTGTATGGCTCCTGTCACAGGCAGAGTAGAAGTGCATTTCATATCACTTCCCCTGTGACAGAGCCGGTGTTCCGTGAAAAAACCATACCCATGAGAAAACCATACCCTCGTCACTTCCGGTGCACCTACGGAGGGTATGGATTTATCACGGTAGTGTGTGTAACGTTACACTTGCCGCCGTTACATTAAAACAGCTCCTCTGCAACATGAGTCATCTCCGCTCCTATCCCTGTCACTTCCCTGATCTCGGCTAATAAATATAAAAGCGGATCACGGAGCCGAGATCTCCGTCATTTACATTTCATACACCTGCCGCCGCTTTTATATTTATTAGCCGACATCAGGGAAGTGACCGGGATAGGAGCGGAGATGACTCATGTTGCAGCCGAGCTGTTTTATGTAACCGCCGCAAGTATAACGTTACTTACACTACCGTCATAATTTCATTCCCTCCGAGCATGCGCACTTGTCAACTTCTCAGCTGTGCAATGATGTTTCCGGGGCTCTGAGCATGCGCACTGCTACGCTGCTCAGCTGTTTCGGACAGGAAGTGACGAGGGTATGGAATTCTAACGATGTATGGTTTTCTAACGTTACACCGGAACTATACAGGAAGCAGCGGCTCTGTCACTGACTGCAGACATCCTAAGTCTCCCGCAGCAGCCGGGAGATCACACGGCACTTGCAGTCTAGTGCATGCCCATCCAATGCAGCCTAAACAGTGCCCATCCAATGCAGCTTCACCAGTGCGTACCCATCCAATGCAGCCTCACCAGTGCATGCCCATCCAATGTAGCCTCACCAGTGCGTGCCCATCCAATGCAGTCTGCAATGAAGAGAGAGAAGAGCCGCTGGATTACACAGAGCGGGGAACTCCAGCTTACCTGGCGACCGCTGTCATACGAAGTCCTGCCTCCTGGACCGGCTCCTATGATAGATGTCACCAATGTGCTGTCTATCATAAAAGCCGGTCCAGGAGGCGGGGCTTCGTATGACAGCAGCCGCCGGGGAATTAGAATATTCCCGCTCTGTTTGTAATCCGGCGGCGCTTGCCCCCCCTCCTCCCCTCCAAGGCAGCCTCTGCCTACAGTTAGTTGGAAACCGCTGTGACCGTGCTCCTGATTCAACTTCCTTCCTCCCTAGCAAAAAAATAAAAAAATTGTCAGGTTCACTGACAGTCGCCATATCTGGAATAAACTTGGCACAGTAATTCAATAGCCCAAGAAAACTGCGTACTTCTGCAGGGTTTTCAGGATTTCTGGCATCAGACACAGCTTTAATTTTACAGTCCTCCGGACCAATGCCCCTGTCAGACAGCACATGGCCCATAAAAGTCATTTTATTCATTTGAAATGTGCACTTCTTCTCATTTAATGTTAACCCTTTCTCCTTCAAGCGATTTAGCACTGCACAGAGACGTTCATCGTGCTCCTGTGTGTTTGTTCCCCACACAATTATATCATCAGAAATGTTATGCGTGCCTTCACAACCATGTAGCACCTGCTGAATCACATGTTGATAGGCCTCCGGTGCTGACGATACGCCAAACATCAACCTCTTGTATCTAAAAAGACCTTTATGGCTTGCAAATGTAGTGATGACTCTAGATGCTGGGGTCAATTCAATCTGATGATAACCCCATTTCAAATCCAGTTTACTGAAGACACTTGCCCCATTCATTGCATGTAGAACATCTTCAATAGTGGGAATTGGAGGTCTCTCTCTCTGCACAGCTTGGTTAGCACATCTCATGTCCACACAAATCCGAATATCTGTGCCCTTTGGTACAACAACTAACGGCGATACCCACGGAGTGGGTCCTTCTACAGGTTCAATAATGTCAAGGTCTAGCAGCTCTGCCAGTTTGTGCTCAACAGGTGATCTCAGGCTATAAGGAAGTCTGCGTACTGGCTGTGCAATAGGCTTTACATGTGGATCAATGTGAAGCTCCAACTGAAAATCCTTTAATTTTCCAAACCCAGAGAAGCAATCTTTAAATTCCTCTTTCAATGCAGAAATAGCAGGAGACACCATATTCACTCTTGCGCTGCCTACATCACGGCCAATCTTTAACACCCCTAGTGCCATTGCGGTTTGACGACCAAGCAGAGGCGACCCTGTGCCATCTACAACATAGAATTCGGTCTGCAATGGAGGACCAGTCTCATGTGTTTGAACAGAGGTATAAAATTTGCCTTTAAGTTGTAGTGGTGTACTGGAGCCATAAGTATAAATCTGTTTAGTGGTGTTACACAATTTAAGGTGATTTTCTCTGCCATTAAGACTGTGCCAAGAAGCTAAGTCCATAACATTGCATGTAGCTCCAGAGTCACTTAACACTGACACATCTGTATTTCCAATCTTAATGGGTAATGTCCCAGCTTGCAGAGAACACAGGGAGAATATAAATTCACAGTCAGGAGCACTCTCTTTATCCTCAGCTATAACATTTACTTGTGCTGATGGTCCTTTGGTTTTGTTATCTCTGGTTGTACTTCTACACACAGCTGCAAAATGACCTGCCTTTCCACAAGCATAGCACATTTTATTCTGTACCACAGTGCAGTCCTGACTTGTGTGTCCCTCTCTGCCACATTTACTGCAGGTTACATGTAAAGTCCTCTTTGGAAAACTCTCTTTCCTACTCCAGATATTCCTATTATTATAGGTAGGTTTGGAGACTGTATTGACAGATGCAGTGTCCTTGGTTTCAATATGCAGAGCCTGGAGCTCAGACAGTTCAATGGCTCTTGCAATCTCCTGCAGACTAGTAAGTGTGAGACTAGGTTCTCTCAATAATCTCCTCCTGAGGTGCACAGATGTGCATTTCTCTATGACCTGATCTCTGATTATCTCCTCAGTTACAGTCCCAAAATCACAAGACTTTGCCAGATATTTCAGCCTAGTCACATAACTGTCTGTGGTTTCTCCCGGTTCTTGCACAGCCTGTCTAAACTTATATCTTTCATAGGGAATATTTTTCTTTGGCTCAAAGTACTCAAGTCACAAGACTCAAAGTCTATTCATGGCTGTCTCATAGTCTGAATCTTCCCCTGTTGCTCCCAGGGTTTCAAAAATGTCCTGAACTTGAGGTCCAGCTAGATGCAGCAGCATGGCTCTCTTCTGAGCAGGTGCAGTCACTCCTGTGGCTATAACATAGAGCTGAAATCCCTTCTTCCACTTGTCCCAGCGCTGTGAGAGACTAGTGTGGTCTCCAGACACATCAAACGGTCCGATAGCCGGTAAATCCAGAAAACTAGCCATCCTCGTCGCCAAAATGTAGTGTATTAACACAGACCAGGCTGTACAGGTTGCTTCTTTATTCACCGAACATCACGCATGCAACTAAACTTCAGCCACACCCAGCTCCCAGACATATACATAATTGTAACATTTTGCAGACAGCAACTTAACCCGTTGCTTACCATACTACAGGCAGTGGGCCGCATTGCCTGCGGTTCCGGGCCAAAGGGAGCAGTTTGATATAATAGTTCATTCTCCTCCCTTTTATACCTGCAGTCATAGTTTCACTCTCAGGTTTAAAGATTGCTTTCATCCAGTTTAATATAATGTATTGCAGACCTCTTTATCTGTCTTAAATGCAAAATGTTTAATACTGGAAATAATATTTGCTTAAGCTGTTACTGCTGTATCTGCTTAAAACTTTTTACAGTAAACACAATTGGCTACTTTAAAGCAGTTTGGTGTCTCTGTAATTGCATTACTAATCTTGAAACATGTCCGAACCCAGGGTGTCAGAAGTGTTGGGAGGCTTGCAGGGTCAGGGCAACCTTTCAGGTCAGTCATCTCCTAGAGGCCCTTGCATGGGTGGCATTTACATTCATATAACTGATCCTATGAAAACAGTACAAGTCACAGCCCTGCCTCCCCCTGTGTAGGAGGAGATCACCCCTCCCAACTGCATTCTTCCCGGTGTCAGGAAGTTTCATTTCTCTCCTCTGCTGGAAGCAATGGCGTCTGCTTATCTGAGAGCTGAGCTGGAATGTTCCGTCTGTCTGAACATTTATACCGATCCTGTAATGCTGAAATGTGGTCACAACTTCTGCCGGGTCTGTATTGATCGTGTGCTGGATACACAGGGGGGGTCTGGAGGATATTCCTGTCCTGAATGCAGAGAGAAGTTTCCGGATCGGTCTGCACTGCAGAGGAACATGAAACTATGTAACATAGTGGAGAATTTCCTCTCTATTCAGCCAGATCAGGAGTCTGTGATCTTCTGTACTTACTGTGTGGACTCTCCTGTACCTGCTGTTAGATCCTGTCTACACTGTGAGGTTTCTCTATGTGATAAACACCTAAGAGTCCACAAAAAGTCCTCAGAACACGTCTTATGTGACCCCACCTTGTCCATGGAGAGCAGGAAATGCTCCATCCATAAGAAGATCCTGGAGTATTATTGTACTGAGGATAATACCTGTATCTGTGTGTCTTGTTGTATGATTGGAGGACATAAAGGACATGAGATGGAGTCACTGGATGAGGCTTCTGAGAAGAAGAAGAAGACACTGAGGAATGTTCTGCAGAAACTTCTGACAAAGAAAGAGGAGACAGAGGAAAGAGTCCAGAGTCTGCAGGAACACAGGGGGAAAGTAGAAGAAAAAGCAGCTGGTGACACCGAAAGATTCACTGCCCTGTTTAGAGATCTTAGGAGATGTCTGGAAGACCTGGAGAAGAGAGCCCTGGAGGAGATTTTCAGGTGGGCACAGCGGGTCTCCATCTCCATGCTGGATATGATTCGAGATTTGGAAATAAAGAAGGAGGAGCTGTCCAGGAAGATGCGTCACATTGAGGAGCTGTGTAACATGACGGATCCACTGACTGTCTTACAGGAATCAGACACAGGTGACTTGTGTGATACTGAGGATGTAGTTAATGAGGATATGGACACAGGTGACTTGTGTGATACTGAGCATGAAGATGATGAGAAATTAGACACAGGTGACCAGTGTGATACTGAGCATGAAGATGGTGAGGAATTAGACACAGGTGACCAGTGTGATACTGAGCATGAAGATGATGAGGAATTAGACACAGGTGACCAGTGTGATACTGAGCATGAAGATGATGAGGAATTAGACACAGGTGACCAGTGTGATACTGAGCATGAAGATGATGAGGAATTAGACACAGGTGACTTGTGGGACACTGACCATGAATATGATGAGGAATTAGACGCAGATTACTTGTGTGATACTGAGCATGAAGATGATGAGGAATTAGACACAGATGACTCGTGTGATACTGAGCATGAAGATGATGAGGAATCAGACACAGGTGACTTGTGTGATACTGAGGATGGAGATAATGAGTTCAGAGAGAGACATGAGAAGCTCCTCCATGATGGAGGGGGTCTGGATGTGGCTGGGATATCACACACATTACACACATTATCTGATATAATAAG